>NC_056441.1:27912072-28089572 GCF_018296145.1 Oncorhynchus tshawytscha
AGCGCGCCTCGAGAGAGAGAGAGAGAGAGAGAGAGAGAGAGAGAGAGAGAGAGAGAGAGAGCGAGAGAGAGAGAGAGAGAGAGAGAGAGAGAGAGAGAGAGAGAGAGAGAGAGAGAGAGAGAGAGCAGAGAGAGAGAGAGAGAGAGCCGAGCGCCGAGAGAGAGAGAGAGAGAGAGAGCGCGCTCGCCCGAGAGAGAGAGAGAGAGAGAGAGAGAGAGAGAGAGCGCCGAGAGAGAGAGAGAGAGAGCGCGCTAGAGAGAGAGAGAGAGAGAGAGAGAGAGCGCCCGAGAGAGAGAGAGAGAGAGAGAGAGAGAGAGAGAGAGAGAGAGAGAGAGAGACAGAGAGAGAGAGAGAGCGCGCCGAGAGAGAGAGAGCGAGCGCCGAGAGAGAGAGAGAGAGAGAGAGAGAGAGCGAGCGCCTCGAGAGAGAGAGAGAGAGAGAGAGCGAGCGCCTCGAGAGAGAGCGAGAGAGAGAGAGAGCGAGCGCCTCGAGAGAGAGAGAGAGCGAGAGAGAGCGAGAGAGAGAGAGAGAGAGAGAGAGAGAGAGAGAGCGAGCGCCTCGAGAGAGAGAGCGCCTCGAGAGAGAGAGCGAGCGAGCGCCTCGAGAGAGAGAGAGAGCGAGCCTCGAGAGAGAGAGAGAGGGCGAGCCGAGAGAGAGGGCGAGCGAGAGAGAGAGAGAGAGAGAGAGGGGGCGAGCCGAGAGAGAGAGGGGCGAGCCGAGAGAGAGAGGGGGCGAGCCGAGAGAGAGAGAGAGGGGGGCGAGCCGAGAGAGAGAGAGAGGGGGCGAGCCGAGAGAGAGAGAGAGGGGGGCGAGCCGAGAGAGCGCGGGCGATCCGAGAGGGCGCGGGCGATCCGAGAGGGCGCGGGCGATCCGAGAGGGCGCGGGCGATCCGAGAGAGCGCGGGCGATCCGAGAGAGCGCGGGCGATCCGAGAGAGCGCGGGCGAACCAAGAGCGTGAGAGGGGGAGGGAGAGGGGGAGGGTGAATGAATGAGTAGAGAGGACATGGTTGAGGAAAGAGGGGCTGGGGGGCAAAGGCTATTTTCTACAAAAAAAACAAAAAAAACAGACCTCTGCGCGAGCCCCAACAACAACCCAGATATGTTATGTAGTCAGGCTAAGCAACATGGGAGAGAGGAGGCAGTGCTGCATCTCCTTCTCTGCTCGGTGACGGGCATGTTGTGTTTCCAGCTAACATGGGAACTTCCATAGAGCCTGATTCCATCTTTCACAGCGAGAAAACGGACAAACTAAAACAGAAAAACACACAGAAACGTCAACACCAAACTTAAAACCCCTAAGGTCCAGTCTTAAGAGGCTAATTTCACATGTTATATTAAGTAGCCGTGTAGTGTGTAAAGCAGCCACTAGCATTGCCATACTGCTTCAGTCTCTTGCTTCCATCCCAGTTCCATTCACACTCGAATGTATTCCACTTACAGATTACTTCACTAAATCCATCCAGCTAAACTCCAGGCCATTCGTCTACTCGACAGTCTTTTTATACAATGGCAGTCCCCAATGGTACCTTATTCCCTATTTAGAGCACTACTTTTGACCAGAGCTCTATGGGCCGAGGTCAAAAGTAGTGCACTATATATGGAATAGGGTGCCATTTCAGGCACAGCCCAAGAGAAGCAGAAACTCAGGGGAAGTGGAGGTGGTTAGTGTGCTATGATGTCACCGGACAGTCAGTAAGATCATGTAACCGAGCTGCTACCTGGAGGCTGGGCTGTGACCGGGTCAGAGCCGGTACTGGAACAGGGTCTGGGGTCCTGGAAGAGTTCAGCTCACAGTCACCGACTCTCAATGAACCACGTCTCTCTCCATTTCCCTGTGGCTTTCTTACTCACTTTCACTAGCTCATCCACTCACCGCCTGTCAAGCTTCCTGTTCTCAGTCCCCTGTACACAAAGAGGATCTCTCTCTCTCTCTCACACACACACACACACACACACACACACAGACGAGGGGGGTAGAAATACCATTATTTTTTGTTGCTGCGTCTCTGGGGCTGCCATGGTAACCATACTCCACATGCGTTTCCACATCAGTGCAGACACCGCCCCTCCCCCTCCTCCCACCTCCCTGTGAGCCTCCCGGGGTCATGGTGCAGTCAGCTACTATGAAGAGGAGCTGTCATTGTTACAGGAAGCTCAAACAGACCAAAGCCTTCCTCCCTCCCAGCTCTGCACACACACACTTTAATTACACACACAGCCACCGGTGACACACACACAGCAGAGGTAAAAACCTTGAAGCATTCAGCAGTGTTTGTTTACATCAGTCATAGTGCTGGTCTACTAAGTGAATACTACACCGCCCCTCCCGCTACTACACGCCCCTCCCGCTACTACACGCCCCTCCCGCTACTACACGCCCCTCCCGCTACTACACGTAATGTGTGTCTCTGATCTCCTTAGAAGAGGTGAAATGACTTCCCATGACCCCATTTCACTATCAAACAGCATCTCACATGATTTCACTTCCATTGATTTCTCCCCACTGATCCACCAGCTGGACCCATACAATCACAGTAGTACCATGACGACTGCAGACGTTTTACAGGTTTAATATCACAACTATCTATTTTCAGATATGCCTTTCTGTGAGTATGTGGCTCCACCTTCGGACACCAGCATTAGGCCGGGGTGACCCTTCATGGTCAGGGTAGAGGTTACGGGATGTCCCCTGGGTACAGGGTGACCCTTCATGGTCAGGGTAGAGGGTACGGGATGTCCCCTGGGTACAGGGTGACCCTTCATGGTCAGGGTAGAGGGTATGGGATGTCCCCCTGCGTACAGGGACGGGGGAAGGGTGTTCTGGGTAGGCCCGGGTGGGTGTAGAGAGAAACACAGACCCAGCTCTGGGTTGGCTAGGCTGAGCTCCACCATAAGGGGGCACTCCCATCCCACAGTGGAGAAAGAGAGGAAGAGGAGAAGAGGCAGGCCCCAGCCTCATACAGCACAGCAGCTATTACCATTACAGAAACACAAGTCTACAGCAAGAGAAACTCATTCAACCAAATGGTAGCAGTACAACACAAAGCCAACCACAACCACACGCTATACAATCCACCACAACACATTACTGAGGCGTCCACCTAAACAATTGTAGAAAATACAAATATTCAAGCAGGGGATACTTGATTACGTCAACATGCAATTCAATTTAAAATCATCCCAGTCCCTAGTTTCTGCCCTGAGGGCAGGTAAGGTAGCAGGGCCGGTAACGCCCAAACCGAGGTGCTGATCTCTCCTCTAGACAAGGCTACTCTGAACCCCTAATACTCTAAAAAGGTATGTTCCCACTCCAGACCTAGTCCCTTCCCAGCCCCATCTCCCCCGAGACCACCACTAGCCTGCTACTTAATACAGGAGACCATATGGGGATTGTAATTCATGGACAAGGTTGAGGAGGAACGTGGGAAGGGGACATCGTATGAAGAGATAACAGATTGCTATTAAAACTGTTTTTTTTTTTCAAACAACATAATAAACTAAATCAATATTGCTCAGCTGTTCTTTTCTGATTTCTGATGATTATGCTTAGAACATTGATGGGTCATGTTTATTCGTGAAATAAATAGTCTACCTGACTAGATAGGTTTGTAAACATTTGCCAAATTGAGGCTCTCGACTGGCAACACACACACACACACACTGCAGCAACCTGTCTGGGGGGGGCTGATCACAATGGTAGAAGAGAAAAAGCCTTCGACTCAATCTGGCATGAGGGTCTGCTATTCAAACTGATGGAAAGTGGTGTTGCGGGTAAAACATACGACATTATAAAATCCATGTACACAAACAACAAGTGCGCGGTTAAAATTGGCAAAAAACACACACATTTCTTCACACAGGGTCGTGGGGTTAGACAGGGATGCAGCTTAAGCCCCACCCTCTTCAACATATATATATATCAATGAATTGGCGCGGGCACTAGAAAAGTCTGCAGCACCCGGCCTCACCCTACTAGAATCCGAAGTCAAATGTCTGCTGTTTGCTGATGATCTGGTGCTTCTGTCACCAACCAAGGAGGGCCTACAGCAGCACCTAGATCTTATGCACAGATTCTGTCAGACCTGGGCCCTGACAGTAAACCTCAGTAAGACCAAAATAATGGTGTTCCAAAAAAGGTCTAGTCACCAGGACCACAAATACAAATTCCATCTAGACACTGTTGCCCTAGAGCACACAAAAACTATACATACCTTGGCCTAAACATCAGCGCCACAGGTAACTTCCACAAAGCTGTGAACGATCTGAGAGACAAGGCAAGAAGGGCATTCTATGCCATCAAAAGAAACATACATTTCAACATACCAATTAGGATTTGGCTAAAAATACTTGAATCAGTCATAGAGCCCATTGCCCTTTATGGTTGTGAGGTCTGGGGTCCGCTCACCAACCAAGACTTCACAAAATGGGACAAACACCAAATTGAGACTCTGCACGCAGAATTCTGCAAAAATATCCTCCCTGCACAACGTAGAACACCAAATAATGCATGCAGAGCAGAATTAGGCCGATACCCACTAATTATCAAAATCCAGAAAAGAGCCGTTAAATTCTACAACCACCTAAAAGGAAGCGATTCACAAACCTTCCATAACAAAGCCATCACCTACAGAGAGATGAACCTGGAGAAGAGTCCCCTAAGCAAGCTGGTCCTGGGGCTCTGTTCACAAACACAAACACACCCTACAGAGCCCCAGGACAACAGCACAATTAGACCCAACCAAATCATGAGAAAACAAAAAGATAATTACTTAACACATTGGAAAGAATTAACAAAAAAACAGAGCAAACTAGAATGCTATTTGGCCCTACACAGAGAGTACACAGCGGCAGAATACCTGACCACTGTGACTGACCCAAAATTAAGGAAAGCTTTGACTATGTACAGACTCAGTGAGCATAGCCTTGCTATTGAGAAAGGCCGCCGTAGGCAGACATGGCTCTCAAGAGAAGACAGGCTATGTGCTCACTGCCCACAAAATGAGGTGGAAACTGAGCTGCACTTCCTAACCTCCTGCCCAATGTATGACCATATTAGAGAGACATATTTCCCTCAGATTACACAGATCCACAAAGAATTCGAAAACAAATCCAATTTTGAAAAACTCCCATATCTACTGGGTGAAATTCCACAGTGTGCCATCACAGCAGCAAGATTTGTGACCTGTTGCCACGAGAAAAGGGCAACCAGTGAAGAACAAACACCATTGTAAATACAACCCATATTTATGCTTATTTATTTTATCTTGTGTCCTTTAACCATTTGTACATTGTTAAAACACTGTATATATATATATATATAATATGACATTTGTAATGTCTTTACTGTTTTGAAACTTCTGTATGTGTAATGTTTACTGTTAATTTTTGGTGTTTTTCACTTTATATATTCACTTTGTATGTTGTCTACCTCACTTGCTTTGGCAATGTTAACACATGTTTCCCATGCCAATAAAGCCCTTGAATTGAGTCCCAGAGCTCAGCACAGATGCCCCAGTGAGGCAGGCAGCTGTCCAGGCCAGGGAGAGGGGTGCTGGGAGGGACCAGGGTATGCCTAGCCTGCCTGATACTAGGGGCTGGGAGGGACCAGGGTATGCCTAGCCTGCCTGATACTAGGGGCTGGGAGGGAGGACCACAGCTTGTCTGCCAGCCACCAAAGCCACACCAAAGCCATACACGATACCGGAGCTCTCAGACCAACAGGCTGAGACAGCTTCTACCCCCAAGCCATAAGACTGACAAATAGTCTGACTGACAAATAGTCAATTAATGGTACCTGAACTATCTTGCACTGACCCTACTCACTCACTAGACTATTCAGAGCATGTGGCAAATATAAATGGAGTCTGTGTGCCTGCTTCTCCAGAGCAACGCCCCTCCCACCGATGACAGACACCCAGGAACAACCCAAAGTAGACAAGAGGGCACTGCCAAAGCACTTCAACTGACCGACACAACTGTTTCTCAGAGCAGAAAAACAAAGGTGATTTCATCTAAAAGAGCATTACTTTAAAATCAAAGTCACAAGCTGTTTTTGGGGCATCTAAATTCCCCGTCCAAGCAAACACCACATAGGAAGAGGGAGCAGAGAGGAGAGGAAGGTGCTGCAAGACTAGCTCAGCCCAGCAGAAACGGAGTGAGGGGGGAGGGAGGGGTGAGCTTATGAGAGAGAGCGTGAGAACACGTGTGTGCACAACAGCAAGAGGCAGGCTGGGTCTACCAGCTCCAAAACAATTCACTGAGGCAATTCCAAACACACTTAGTCAGCAGATTGAACTTTCTCAAGTACATGAATTAAAAATCACCTATGTGCAGACGGGGGAAGGAGAGAGGGAGACAGAATGAGATGGAGCAGAGAGGGGAGGGGAGGGGGGTGAGAGAGAGAAAACGAGTAGAGAAACTGTCGCTCTCAGTCAGCCCAGGAATCTGAATAAGACACGTGGGCACAGGAAGCTCTGGCCCCAGAATAGCAACAGGAAACACGCCCAGGAAACTGAATACTGCAACGACAGGCAGAGCAGAGAAGCTCGCAAAACAAGGCTGAGGCGAGCGGCGTTTCAAAAGCTGATTTACAGAGGCGTGATTCCTCATGAAGCCAGGAACAAAACAGGCCCACGATTTGGGGCATTTTCCTGATATTTAATCCACAGAATGGTATTTTGGAGGAAGGATTGTTGATATCTAGCGGACATTTGTATCTAAAACATTATTGAAAAATATAAACATGAATATTGGTAATATATTTTTTGAATTGTCACATTTTTCTACATATTGTTGATCATAATATTCTCTACGGGCATATTAAAAAGTATTGAGTGAGATCTCTGATACTTTTACAGCTATGGTCCAATGTGTAAGTATTACCAAGATGGCTGTGACTGGTTACATTGCCTCCTAGGAAAAAGAGGTGTTGGAGATGGGCAGGGTCGGAGAGAAGACAAAGTGACTAGCGGTGCAGACTGCTCCAGAGCAGTGGCGTAATAACAAGTTGTTCTGCTGGAGAGGGGAAAGGACTTGACAAAGACACTAGAAGTCATGGGGGTCTGTTTGGGAGATGAGGGTGGACCACTAAAGGCGTCTCCATGCATCCCAGCCGAAACAGTCCGGAAGAGTCTGCTCATATGACAACATTGTGTGACATTTGTTTGTTTTTGGATGTTGGTAGCCGAAGTCGACGCCTCCTCGATGGTGATTGGTCAACAGTATGGGTTCTTCAATAAAGTCTTGTCATTCAACAAGAGACTAATTGTTTTAAGTGAGAAATACTGCACCAAGCTCAAACATCTCCTCTGCAAAAATGTCAAAATTAATTACCTGAGTTCTTGAATTATCTTCGATTAATTCTGTCTATTTTGAGGAAGAGTATACTGGCTACGGCGTCACCATCCGACACCTTAACGGTGACACAATCCACTGGAACTCCTGTGTGAAGGAATCTCAGGGCTAATTGGGCTTTCCTCTCTCACTGACACACACGCTACACAACACAGCCCCTAACACAACGACAGACACACACGCTACACAACACAGCCCCTAACACAACGACAGACACACACGCTACACAACACAGCCCCTAACACAACGACAGACACACACGCTACACAACACAGCCCCTAACACAACGACAGACACACACGCTACACAACACAGCCCCTAACACAACGACAGACACACACGCTACACAACACAGCCCCCAACACAACGACAGACACACGCTACACAACACAGCCCCTAACACAACGACAGACACACACGCTACACAACACAGCCCCCAACACAACGACAGACACACACGCTACACAACACAGCCCCTAACACAACGACAGACACACACGCTACACAACACAGCCCCTAACACAACGACAGACACACACGCTACACAACACAGCCCCTAACACAACGACAGACACACACGCTACACAACACAGCCCCCAACACAACGACAGACACACACGCTACACAACACAGCCCCCAACACAACGACAGACACACACGCTACACAACACAGCCCCCAACACAACGACAGACACACACGCTACACAACACAGCCCCTCCAACACAACGACAGACACACACGCTACACAACACAGCCCCTAACACAACGACAGACACACACGCTACACAACACAGCCCCCAACACAACGACAGACACACGCTACACAACACAGCCTCCAACACAACACAGAGACACACGCTACACAACACAGCCTCCAACACAACGACAGACACACGCTACACAACACAGCCTCCAACACAACGACAGAGACACACGCTACACAACACAGCCCCCAACACAACGACAGACACACGCTACACAACACAGCCTCCAACACAACGACAGAGGCACACGCTACACAACACAGCCCCCAACACAACGACAGACACACGCTACACAACACAGCCTCCAACACAACGACAGACACAACAACAGACACACTGAGTCCTCTACACATCACAGCCCAACACAACGACAGACACGCCGAGTCTTCTACACAACACAGCCCCAAACACAACGACAGACACAACAACAGACACACTGAGTCCTCTACACATCAAAGCCCCCAACACAGCGACAGACACACTGAGTCCTCTACACATCACAGCCCCCAACACAGCGACAGACACACTGAGTCCTCTACACATCACAGCCCCCAACACAACGACAGACAACCGACACACTGAGTCCTCTACACATCACAGCCCCCAACACAACGACAGACACAACAACAGACACACTGAGTCCTCTACACATCACAGCCCCCAACACAACGACAGACACAACAACAGACACACTGAGTCCTCTACACATCACAGCCCCCAACACAACGACAGACACGCCGAGTCTTCTACACAACACAGCCCCCAACACAACGACAGACACAACAACAGACACACTGAGTCCTCTACACATCAAAGCCCCCAACACAGCGACAGACACACTGAGTCCTCTACACATCACAGCCCCCAACACAGCGACAGACACACTGAGTCCTCTACACATCACAGCCCCCAACACAACGACAGACACAACGACACACTGAGTCCTCTACACATCACAGCCCCCAACACAGCGACAGACACACTGAGTCCTCTACACATCACAGCCCCCAACACAACGACAGACACAACAACAGACACACTGAGTCCTCTACACATCACAGCCCCCAACACAACGACAGACACAACAACAGACACACTGAGTCCTCTACACATCACAGCCCCCAACACAACGACAGACACAACAACAGACACACTGAGTCCTCTACACATCACAGCCCCCAACACAACGACAGACACACACGTACAGTGTCGTAGGGGTCATTAAGTATTCAGACCCGGTCTCTTTTTCCACATGTTGTTAAGTTACAACCTTATTCTAAAACAGATCAAGTTATTTTTTCCT
Organism: Oncorhynchus tshawytscha; assembly: GCF_018296145.1. NCBI lineage: Eukaryota > Metazoa > Chordata > Actinopteri > Salmoniformes > Salmonidae > Oncorhynchus > Oncorhynchus tshawytscha. Next base: position 27,921,494 of record NC_056441.1, read on the forward strand.
CATCAATCTACAGACAATACCCCATAATGACAAAGCGAAAACAGGTTTTTAGAAATGTAATAAAATGAAAAACTGAAATACCTTATTTACATAAGTATTCAGACCCTTTGATATGAGACTAGAAATTGAGCTCAGGTGCATCCTGTTTCCATTGATCATCCTTGAGATGTTTCTACAACTTGACTGGAGGAAAGGCACACACCTGTCTATATAAAGGTCCCACAGTTGACAGTGCATGTCAAAGCAAAAACCAAGCCATGAGGTGGAAGGAACTGTCCGTAGAGGTCCGAGACAGGATTGTGTCGAGGCACAGATCTGGGGAAGGGAAAAAAAACAAATGTCCCCAAGAGTTCCTCTGTGGAGATGGGAGAACCTTCCAGACGGACAACCATCTCTGCAGCACTCCACCAATCAGGCCTTTATGGTAGAGTGGCTAGACAGAAGCCACTCATCAGTAAAAGGCACAGTTTTCCAAAAGGCACCTAAAGGACTCAGACCATGAGAAACAAGATTCTCCGGTCTGATGAAACCAATATTGAACTATTTGGCCAGAATGCCAATTGGCATATCTGTTTTTCATGGTTCAGGCCCCTTAGTTCCAGTGAAGGGATATTTTAACACTACAGCATACAATGACATTCCAGATGATTCTATGCTTCCAACTATGTGGCAACAGTTTGGGGAAGGCCCTTTCCTGTTTCAGCATGACAGAGCCTCTGTGCACTAAGCGAGGTCCATACAGAAATGGTTTGTCAAGTTCAGTGTGGAAGAACTGAACTGGCCTGCACAGAGCCCTGACCTCAACCCCATCGAACACCTTTGGGATGAACTGGAATGCTGACTGTGAGCCAGACCTAATCGCCCAACATCAGTGCCCGACCTCCCTAATGCTTGTGGCTGAAAGGAAGTCCCTGCAGCAATGTTCCAACATCTAGTGGAAAGCCTTCCCAGAAGAGTGGAGGCTGTTGTAGCAGCAATGTTCCGACATCTAGTGGAAAGCCTTCCCAGAAGAGTGGAGGCTGTTATAGCAGCAATGTTCCAACATCTAGTGGAAAGCCTTCCCAGAAGAGTGGAGGCTGTTATAGCAGCAATGTTCCAACATCTAGTGGAAAGCCTTCCCAGAAGAGTGGAGGCTGTTATAGCACCAATGTTCCAACATCTAGTGGAAAGCCTTCCCAGAAGAGTGGAGGCTGTTGTAGCAGCAATGTTCCAACATCTAGTGGAAAGCCTTCCCAGAAGAATGGAGGCTGTTATAACAGCAAATGGGGGTCCAACTCCATATTAATGCCCATGATTTTGGAATGAGATGTTTGATGAGCAGGTGTCCACATACTTTTGGTCATGTAGTGTTCATTTGAACTTAAGTACCTTGGATTAGCTGAGAGGTCATTGGTGGGAAACAGTACTCTAAGAATGTGTTCACCAGAAAGGGGAGAGGGTGTGTGTGTGTGTGTGTGTGTGTCCGTGCCTACACTGGAACAGCATCCGCTGATGCATTTCAAACAGAAAAGGGAAACGTTATTAAAATAATTCAAGTGAAGTGAACAGAATAAACGCAGTATGGGGAACAACACAGTATGATGAGCTCAACAGTAAGAGAGAGAGAGTGTGTGTGTAGTTCAGTTAGCTACCCGGCTGAAAACAAACAAGGAAGCAGCTCAACTCGTCCGGCTGGTTTCAGCCTCGCTGCCAGCCGGCTGTTTCCCCCTTTCTCATGCTGCTTGTTGTAGTTGTTCTTCAACCAGGACTACCGTCAGTTAGACTTCTGAGTTCCCACAGGAATACGCAGCAGACCAGAACAGACTGAGCCAGGTGCTGACAGCCAGACAGCCCCGTCTGGATATGCACTGGCTGAGGTGTTGCCTTGCTAAACTTAATGTCCATCATGTTATGGTGAAACCAAAACGGAAATGTCCACAGTGTGAACAATTACGTTTTTCAAAGTCTGATTTTAAAAGGCAGTAGATCTGAGCTGTCCTAAACCTATGTACCTGACACAATGATCAACTACCAATGTGCTCTGTTCTGCTTGGGCTCTCTGTTGGCATTGGCTAAGGCAACACTGGCTATATGATATGGCTGAGGCTGCCCGTGTTGCATCTGTACTGTTCTGGCTGAGGTGTTGTCTGCCTGCCTGGCTGGATGTCTGGCTGAAAGGCAGCATGGTTAATGTTGACTAATCTGCACACTGTGTCATGTGCTCAGAGAAAGGTAGGGGTGGGCTGGCAGTGAGCAATCTGATGGTTCAGACCTCTGCCAGATTAATGGCTCTCATAGCCAATCACACACAGCCGATGGGGGAATCCCCGGGAAACAAATAACCTCCTTGGCCAATGGCTGAGCCCGGAGATAGAAATAAATGTATAAATACATTTTTTTTAAAGAGGGAAACATCCTGAGGACATCCCCCCCCCCACTGGCACTGAAATCTCTCTCTCCCTCCTCTCCCTATTTAAGTCATCTGCTTGCACTTCCTCACTCCCCTCCCTCCCTCTCATTAATGACGTAATGTTTCCCTGCAGACGTGTTCTGTCTAAACCTAGAAACAAGCACAGACGGGGTCTCCTGCTGAACCGACGCGCTCGTTCACACAGACAGAGTAGTCAGAGTTCAAAACCATTCAGTTTCAGAATCATTTAGCTTAGTTTATCTATTCCCAGATTGGAAATTCTAAGCATTTGCTAATTAAATCAAAGTGAAAAGGAAAGTGAAAAGGATCACCATGTTTTGTTGTTGGTTTCAGTAGCCTTTTGTTTCCCTCATGAATATGTTTTCACCTGCTTATCGAGACAGGTTGATTGTGGTTCAGTAAAGCCTTTCAGACCCATCTATCCTCTGGCCTCCCACAGCTCCACCAACCAACCCTTTCCCTCACCGTGGAGTGTGAAGGGAACGCTCACCTCAGAATAGCTGTCAATCCAGGAGAACGGGAGGTGATCCCCCCCCGCTCAAGACTCACCGTCAATAATGATATATATAATGATAATGAATAGTCAAGGTCCACACAGCCAGCAGTCCAACAGAGAGGACTGGGCCGGTGGACGTGAATATGCTAAAATAAGGTGCTGGGAAAAGATGACTGCTGAGTGGACAACTTAAGGAGGTAGAGGTTGTTGTAGTGTGGTAGATTGTGTGTATGTATGTGTGTGTTGAGTGACAGACGGGTAGTGTGTGTTGGGAGTGCTTACTGGTAAACTAGAAGGCCGTCCCTGCATGCTGTCCTCTGTGCCACTCTTGTTGGAAGTCGTGGGCTGGTTGGAGGGGGGAGCACTGGACTGGGAACTGAACGAGTCCTGGGAGAGCTCCTGAAGAGAGAGGGAGGAAAGAGGGCGAGGACAAATACATGAATGTGTGTAAAGTGAGGAACCCTGAAAGCCTGAGTAAGCTCCCCAAGCTAATGCCTAGACCTTAGTTCATCGGATAGGTGATGTTTTACCTGTGGCGGAGGTGGAAACCCATGGAAGGGCGACTGCTGCTGCAGGGGTGGGGTCTGGGAGTAGGGTGAGGGCTGGCCCTGCTGAGACTGACCCTGCTGCTGCAGGGGTGGGGTCTGGGAGTAGGGTGAGGGCTGGCCCTGCTGAGACTGACCCTGCTGCTGTGGGGGTCCACTGTGACCTGGAGATGGGTGTTGGCCCTGGGGGCCCGGAGAGGATTGGTGGCCGGGGGTGGCTGGTGGACTGGGGGTTGTTGATGGCCTGGGGGTGGCTGGGCCTGTGGAGGGGCCGCCCTATCTTGCTGCTGCTGCGGGGGTCCTTGCTGCTGCGAGGGGGGTTGCTGCTGTGGAGGCTGCTGCCCCGGGGGTCCTTGCTGCTGAGGGTAGCTGGGCCCGGACTGGCCCTGCTGGGGCCCCGGCTGCTGCGGGGGCTGGGGTGGTCCCTGGTTGTAGGGTGGCTGTGCCTGGGGTGGACCCCCTTGCGGAGACCCTTGGCCCTGGGAGGGGTGGACCTGCTGGGGGTAGGGGGCCTGCTGCTGGCCAGCGTGTGGTGGGGGGCCGTGCTGGCTGTAGTAGCCCTGGCTCTGCTGACCGTAGCCCCCTGGACCCTGCTGCCCAAAGCCGGCCATCTAGAGGACAAACCGCAATGTAGTCACAGATTTAGTGGCTGTACTATCTACGTCAGCGTCACAAACTCCCAGTCCAAAATGCGGTCCGCAGGCCCATTAAATGGAGCCCACAGGAAACAGAAGTAGAATCCTCTGGTCTACATAAGGACAGTGATTTTAGTCCTATTGAGATCCAGCCCTGCACACACAACTGGCAAAATACAATATATTACAAAATGCACAAAAATGACAAATTGTTTTTCATGAAAAACAATCACATTCAGCGGTTAGCATAAAACGTCATATATTTTTCTACATTAGGCAATATTAAGAGGATTCAATAGCAATACTCGTCACTAGCTGCCCTTTTAAGTCCACTGAGCCCTGTGATGTCTAGCAGGGCCCTGACCCTCTTAACCATTCAAAGAAAACACGAAGACCTGCATCAAACCCACCTGAAGTGGCTGTTGTCTGAGACGGGTAACAATGAGACAGGACTCGCCTCCTCTACAGGGTGCCTGTAACACCCAACAGGCCTGTCTGTGTGTCTCTAAACTAACAGAGCCGTTTAAACTGTGACTGCATGGCAGTGTTATGATCTGAAGAGTGTGCTGAGAGAGCGAGAGAGAGACAGAGCGAGCGAGAAGGATCGACAGCATTACCAACCTGTTGTCCATATTGCATGCCAGCCATGCCAGTGGGGGTGCGTCCCTGCATGCCCATAGGATACCTTTGAGGCCCCGGGGGTCCATAGCCCTGGCCTGGGTAGGAGGCACCCTGTTGGGCCCCTGGAGGAGGAGGGCCCTGCCCCTGGCCTTGCTGCTGGGAGTAGGGGTTGGCTCCACCGTACCCCTGGCCCCGCATCTTCCCTACATGGTCCATAGGGCTGGGGGGCTGGAGAGAGGGGGAGGGCTTGTAAGAAACCAAACTTAGGACATTCATACATTTATTTCCATCTTTAACATTGCAATCACTGAACTCCTGAATAAAATCATTTGAACCAATGCAACTCATTAAAATGTGACCCTTTGAGGAATGGTACACAAGCTAAGCAGGAAAAAAAACACATGAGACGTCACTACGGAGCCCCATAACTAAATTATACCGTCGGTGGGGAGAATGAAACCTATGAGGGTATAGCTAAAGAATGCCAACAAAACAGTCAGGGCGGATTAGTTTACCACAAAAAAAGGGAACAACTTGGCCATGAATGAATGAATGAGCCCAGTATCCTCCCTCCACCCCTTCGCCAGGAGCATTTGACTGCCCAGGAGATCAGAACGCCAGTGGGAAGATAAAGTTACATCCTGACGTTGGGGAGTGTTCAGGTTCCTCTGAAAATAATCTGGAGGAAAGAGAGGTATTTGTCTGTCTGTGGTGGCTGGACGCGAGCACACCCCTCAGGGGAGGGGAGAGAGACATCATGGGAGAGGACAGGCCTGACCTCACCTGCACCTGGGGTGGAATGGCTGGGGGCGGGGGGGGTCTCACACACACACACACACACACACACACAGTAACCGCAGTCCCAAATACAGTAACCGCAGTCCCAAATACAGTAGTCTCCGAGTCTGACTGAATTGGAGAAATACCACCACCAGTGTTTCCCCTACTACTGAGAGCTGAGAAGGGCTAGTTGGCATCGCTCCACTCTCATCTTTAACTCTGCATTTTTGGAAAAGTACAAATAAGTAATTAGTTAGCATTTCACTGTTAGTCGACAGCTGTTGTCTACAAAGCATGTGATAAATAACATTTGATTTGACTACAATAGCTGTTGTTTTCTTATACATCTGAGCCAGTGTTCACCTTTGCATGTAAATGCCAGCGGCGGCGACCACCAATCAGAGACGATGCTCGTACAGAGAGAAGATGCTTTGAAGTACCAGGCAGCAGCACCTTGAGCCTCTTGGACCCCAAGACAGGACGGCAACACACAGACACAAAGCAACAGACACAACACCTTCTCACTGCTTCCCATGGTTACTCATCCATGTCATGTTTTCCCTCCCAAACCACAGTGCCTGATTATACAAGACAACCACAGTCTATTTATAGCCCAGACCAGAGAGCAGGGAGAGGGCAGTGTGCCTGAAATGTAACAGGTCCCAGCTGTATGGTGTTTTGAACCCGTGCCAGAGACAGGCTCCTCTTCTCCTCCTGTTTTAATAACGCTGTTTTGCACTGCATGAATGACACTCGCGATACAGGGGAGGGGGAGGAAACTGGTCCTGTGGGGGCAGCAAGGGGGAGGAGGGGTGAGGAAACTGGTCCCGTGGGGGCAGCAAGGGGGAGGAGGGGTGAGGAAACTGGTCCTGTGGGGGCAGCAAGGGGGAGGAGGGGTGAGAAAACTGGTCCTGTGGGGGCAGCAAGGGGGAGGAGGGGTGAGAAAACTGGTCCTGTGGGGGCAGCAAGGGGGAGGAGGGGTGAGGAAACAGGTCCTGTGGGGGCAGCAAGGGGTGGGGGGTTGTCAGCATAAAGAGATAGTACATTCTATCCACTCTACATTTTACCTCCAGCCACCCACAGGGCAGGCCTCCCTCTCCAGGCTACCCCAGGTTCAAGGACAGTGTGTTACTATACTCCCTCGGGTCATAACAGGACCGCGCCACAGGGAGGTGGTCTCCTGTGACCTCTCCTGCACTTTTAACCCTGTCCATCTCGGAGTCTGAATGGACTAGCATCCAGCCACACAACTTTCTAGCGACCCTCTGGCTAGAAAAGCTAAATACTGTTCGTTTGCAACCACTTTGAAGTTGGACGTATTAAAATGGTTTTATTTGGTTAAAAACAAAATCACCGCCATGATAGCTAGACTATACTGCAGAAAAAGATTCTTTTTTCAAGCTAACAATAGCAGTGTTAAGCTTCAGGACAGTCAGGTCATCACTCCAAGAGAGAGTTTGGATGTGTCTGTCTGCCACTAAACTAGGATGATCTGTCCTGTCTAGTCACCTTCCCTCCCTCCAGCCACTGTGTACCTGCCTGACCCCTGTGTTGACATCGCCAGGGCAACCACATATATCCACTGTGTTCACACAGTAAGTAACCTCCTCTAACCTGAGCAGGGCACCTTATTCCCTATATAGTGCACTACTGGAGCCCAATTCCTTATTACATACCCCATAGGACTCTGGTAAAAATGTGTGCACTTTATAGGGAACTGGGTGACATTTAAGGCCACGAGCAGCTATTTTACCAGCCTCCATTTCTTTATGATCAATGACAAACACAGAGACATAAGAAACACAAAGGTAAAACCAGAAGAGTGGAGGCAGGCGGTCAGTTTTACCAGCCTCACAAGGGTGTCAGTCAATCACAATCAGGTGACTGACCATGCTCTATACTATTCTTCCATTGATCAGTATACTACCAAGCCGTTCCTTATATTGTTGAAGTTGTTCTGGCATTATGCTGCTTACCTCACCTGCGGAGTACTGTGGCACAGAATTACACCAGACTAGGTCTGTCCCGGACAACAACAAAGAATCCTCTTGGTCAACCGAGACTCGTCTGAGTATTTTTCTATATACAGTGCATTCGTAAAGTATTCAGACCCCTTGACTTTTTCAAATCAAATGTTATTTGTCACGTGCGCCAAATACAGTGAAATGCTTACTTAAAACTGCATTGTTGGTTAAGGGCTTGTAAGAAAATACCTACAAAGTAAGAGATAAGAATAACAAATAATGAAAGAGCAGCAGTAAATAACAATAGCGGGGCTATTTACAGGGGGTACCGGTACAGAGTCAATACGCTGGAGAACAGGTCAGTAAATAACAATAGCGGGGCTATTTACAGGGGGTACCGGTACAGAGTCAATACGCTGGAGAACAGGTCAGTAAATAACTATAGAGGGGCTATTTACAGGGGGTACCTGTACAGAGTCAATACGCTGGAGAACAGGTCAGTAAATAACAATAAAGGGGCTATATACAGGGGGTACCGGTACAGAGTCAATACGCTGGAGAACAGGTCAGTAAATAACTATAGCGGGGCTATTTACAGGGGGTACCGGTACAGAGTCAATACGCTGGAGAACAGGTCAGTAAATAACTATAGAGGGGCTATATACAGGGGTACCGGTACAGAGTCAATACGCTGGAGAACAGGTCAGTAAATAACAATAGCGGGGCTATTTACAGGGGGTACCGGTACAGAGTCAATACGCTGGAGAACAGGTCAGTAAATAACAATAGCGGGGCTATTTACAGGGGGTACCGGTACAGAGTCAATACGCTGGAGAACAGGTCAGTAAATAACAATAGTGGGGCTATTTACAGGGGGTACCGGTACAGAGTCAATACGCTGGAGAACAGGTCAGTAAATAACTATAGAGGGGCTATTTACAGGGGGTACCGGTACAGAGTCAATACGCTGGAGAACAGGTCAGTAAATAACAATAGCGGGGCTATTTACAGGGGGTACCGGTACAGAGTCAATACGCTGGAGAACAGGTCAGTAAATAACTATAGAGGGGCTATATACAGGGGGTACCGGTACAGAGTCAATACGCTGGAGAACAGGTCAGTAAATAACAATAGCGGGGCTATATACAGGGGGTACCGGTACAGAGTCAATACGCTGGAGAACAGGTCTGTAAATAACAATAGCGGGGCTATTTACAGGGGGTACCGGTACAGAGTCAATACGCTGGAGAACAGGTCAGTAAATAACAATAGCGGGGCTATATACAGGGGGTACCGGTACAGAGTCAATACGCTGGAGAACAGGTCAGTAAATAACAATAGCGGGGCTATATACAGGGGGTACCGGTACAGAGTCAATACGCTGGAGAACAGGTCAGTAAATAACAATAGCGGGGCTATATACAGGGGGTACCGGTACAGAGTCAATACGCTGGAGAACAGGTCAGTAAATAACAATAAAGGGGCTATATACAGGGGTACCGGTACAGAGTCAATACGGGGGGAACAGGTCAGTAAATAACAATAGAGGGGCTATATACAGGGGTACCAGTACAGAGTCAATACGCTGGAGAACAGGTCAGTAAATAACAATAGAGGGGCTATATACAGCGGGTACAGAGTCAATACGGGGGGAACAGGTCAGTCAAGGCACAGTTTTGGGGAAGGGTACCAAAGAATGACTGCAGCATCGAAGGTCCAAGAACTCCATCATTCTTAAATGAAATGTTAATGCGACACTCCCCCGTCCAGCCAGACAGAGCGACGCTCCCCCGTCCAGCCAGACAGAGCGACGCTCCCCCGTCCAGCCAGACAGAGCGACGCTCCCCCGTCCAGCCAGACAGAGCGACGCTCCCCGTCCAGCCAGACAGAGCGACGCTCCCCGTCCAGCCAGACAGAGCGACGCTCCCCCGTCCAGCCAGACAGAGCGACGCTCCCCCGTCCAGCCAGACAGAGCGACGCTCCCCCGTCCAGCCAGACAGGGCTTGAGAAGATCTGCAGAGAAGAATACAGGTGTGCCAAGCTTGTAGCTTCATACCCAAAAAGTCTCGTGGCTGTAATCACTGCCAAAGGTGCTTCAACAAAGTACCGAGGAAAGGGTCTGAATACTAAAGTAAATGTGAAATGTATTTTTTATAGATTTGCAAACATTTCTAAAAACCTGTTTTTGCTATGTCATTATGGGGTTTGTGTGTAGATTGAGGGAAATAAATCATTTCATTTTAGAGTACGGTTGTAACGTAACAAAATGTGGAACAGATCAAGGTCTGAAAACTTTCAGAATGCGCTGTATGTATGTATGTATGTATACACACTTGCGCCCATCTCAATACATTGCCGGAGACCAAGACTGAAAGCCAATTCATGTTTAGTTTTTTTCACCTTTATTTAACCAGGTAGGCAAGTTGAGAACATGTTCTCATTTACAATTGCCAAGATAAAGCAAAGCAGTTCGACGCATACAACAACACAGAGTTACACATGGAGAAAAACAAACATACAGTCAATAATACAGTAGAAAAATATTTCTATATACGATGTGAGCAAATGAGGTGAGATAAGGGAGGTAAAGGCAAAAAAAAGGCCAAGGTGGCAAAGTAAATACAATATAGCAAGTAAAACACTGGAATGGTAGATTTGCAGTGGAAGAATGTGCAAAGTGGAAATAAAAATAATGGGGTGCAAAGGAGCAAAATAAATCAATAACAATACCGTAGGGGAAGAGGTAGTTGTTTAGGCTAAATTATAGATGGGCTATGTACGGGTGCAGTAAGCTGTGAGCTGCTCTGAGATTTTTGTAGTTCGTTCCAGTCATTGGCAGCAGAGAACTGGAAGGAAAGGCTGCCAAAGGAAGAATTGGTTTTGGGGGTGACCAGAGAGATATACCTGCTGGAGCGCGTGCTACAGGTGGGTGCTGCTATGGTGACCAGCGAGCTGAAATAAGGGGGGACATTACCTAGCAGGGTAGATGACCTGGAGCCAGTGGGTTTGGCGACGAGTATGAAGCGAGGGCCAGCCAACGAGAGCGTACAGGTCGCAGTGGTGGGTAGTATATGGTGATTTGGTGACAAATTAGATGGCACTGTGATAGACTGCATCTAAATTATTGAGTAGGGCATGGGAGGATATTTTGTAAATGACATCGAAGTCGAGGATCTGTAGGATGGTCAGTTTTACGAGGGTGTTTGGCAGCGTGAGTGAAGGATGCTTTGTTGCGAAATAGGAAGCCAATTCTAGATTTAACGTTGGATTGGATATGTTTGATGTGAGTCTGGAAGGAGAGTTTACAGTCTAACCATAGGATGTTTTTGTGCTGGTTAAGGGCAGTCAGGTCTGGAGAGAACCAAGGGCTATATCTGTTCCTGGTTCTACATTTCTTGAATGGGGCATGCTTATTTAAGATGGTGAGGAAGGCATTTTTTTTAAATAACCAGGTATCCTCTACTGACAGAATGAGGTCAATATCCTTCCAGAATACCCGGGCCATGTCGTTTAGAAAGGCCTGCTCGCTGAAGTGTTTCAGGGATCGTTTGACAGTGATGAGTGGAGGTCGTTTGACCGCTGACCCATTACGGATGCAGGCAATGAGGCAGTGATCGCTGAGATCTTGGTTGAAAACAGCAGAGGTGTATTTAGAGGGCAAGTTGGTTAGGATGATATCTATGAGGGTTCCCGTGTTTACGGCTTTTGGGTGGTACCTGGTAGGTTCATTGATAATTTGTGTGAGATTGAGGGCATCAAGCTTAGATTGTAGGATAGCTGGGGTGTTAAGCATGTTCGAGATTAGGTCACCTAGCAGCACGAGCTCTGAAGATAGATGGGGGGCAATCAGTTCCCATATGGTGTCCAGAGCACCGCTGGGGGCAAAAGGTGGTCTATAGCAGGCGGCAACGGTGAGACTTGTTTTTAGAGAGGTGGATTTTTAAAAGTAGAAGTTCAAATTGCTTGGGTACAGACCTGGATAGTAAGACAGAACTCTGCAGGCTATCTCTGCAGTAGATTGCAACACAGCCCCCTTTGGCCGTTCTATCTTGTCTGAAAATGTTGTAGTTAGGGATGAAGATGTCAGAGTTTTTGGTGGTCTTCCTAAGCCAGGATTCAGATACGGCTAGGACATCCGGGTTGGCAGAGTGTGCTAAAGCAGTGAATAAAACAAACTCAGGGAGGAGGCTTCTAATGTTAACATGCATGAAACCAAGGCTTTTACAGTTACAGAAGTCATCAAAAGAGAGCGCCTGGGGAATAGGAGTGGAGCTAGGCACTGCAGGGCCTGGATTCACCTCTACATCACTAGAGGAATAGAGGAGGAGTAGGATAGGGGTACCGCTAAAAGCTATGAGAATTGGTCATCTAGAACGTCTGGAACAGAGCGTAAAAGGAGGTTTCTGGGGGCGATAAAATACCTTCAAGGTATAATGTACAGACAAAGGTATGGTAGGATGTGAATACAGTGGAGGTAAACCTAGGCATTGAGTGATGAGAGATATTGTCTCGAGAAACTAAATAAATAATAAATAATAATAATAAATAATTGAAACCAGGTGATGTCATCGCATGTGTGGGTGGTGGAACTGAGAGGTTGGATAAGGTATAATGAGCGGGGCTAGAGGCTCTACAGTGAAATAAGCCAATAAACACTAACCAGAACAGCAATAGACAAGGCATATTGACATTAAGGAGAGGCATGCTTAGTCGAGTGATCATAAGGGTCCAGTGAGTAGTGAGGTTGGTTGGGGTAACGGATATTCAGACAGCTAGCCGGGCCATCGGTAGCAAGCTGGCAGAGGATGTAGGTCTGTTTTTAGCCACATCGTGCGTTTCCGCCGGTAGATTAGTGGGGTACCGTGTGGTAGAGGGGATCAATCCAATTGGCAAAATAGATAATATAGTGACCCAAGAAAATTGTCCGAAAGACCTATTCAGATAGCAGCCGATAAGACAGCTAACGATTAGCGGGCCCCAGATGGGCGTTCAGGTAACATCGCGACGGAGGGGCCAGTTGGTAACTCCATCAGGCAGATAACGTCGGTAGTCCAGTCTTTTGATCTGAAAGATGTGGTCGGATTGTCCACATGGATGGTGTGACAGAGGCTCCAGAGGCCAACTCCCCATGCGCCGCCCAAATGTTGTAACAACGCAGAGGGCTCTGTACAAGTCCACATTGACATGATTGGTTGACGGTAAAACACAAACTCACTTCCTTGACAACAACTCTGCGAATCCCAAGAAGAATGCCCTGACTTCTGCTGAGGTCACATCACCATTAAAAAAATATTCTAGATCTCTGGCGCCCTCGAGGCATTTGTCTTATTTCATCAAACCGTAAGCTTTAAGTATCAGACAAGCTCAATGCATATCGTTTATTTTATTGAATCACACAGAGGATGTCTATATATGGAAAAATACACTTAAAATGTCTGCCAATCAATTAGTTGAAAGAACAGACAATCAAGTGATTTTTTTTGTAGGGGACAACTTTAATGTCCTTTAATGAAATAAACTGCACTGATCAATAATATAAACACAACATATAAAGTGTTGGTCCCATGTTTCCTGAGCTGAAATAAAAAGATCCCAGAAATGTTCCAAATGCACAAACATATTAACTCTTTCAAATGTTGGCAACAAATGTATTTACATCCCTGTTAGTGAGCATTTTATCCTTTGTCCATATATGCCACACCTGTCAGGTGGATTATCAAGAAACTGATTAAACAGCATGATTGTTACACGGGACAATAAAAGGCCACTCTAAAATGTGCAGTTTTGCCACACAACACAATGCCAGTCTCATGTTGTGGGAGCAAGCAATTGGTATGCTGACCCTATTCCCTCAACCCTTGATCTCCTTACGTGATTCGTTAGCGTCACATGCACGTGACCAATATGTCCTGACCTATAGCATATCATAATCACATCAATAAACTCATAACACCCCTAACGCGTCATCTGCATCCATTATGCTGTCATGTGACAAACCTGAAACGGGGTACAAGTTGTGGAAAATACTAGAGATGAAGAACAGGAAGGTCAGGAGCAAATGCTGCAGCATATTATGTATGACAAACAGGTGCTGTTAGATTACAATGTCTTGTTTTTTACAGTTTGGATATTGTAAGCAAGACTAAATAAATTATAATAAAACTGTTGTTCTGATTAAAGAAGCAATAAAAAATGGCCTTCTTTAGACTAGTTGAGTATCTGGAGCATCAGCATTTGTGGGTTCGATTACAGGCTCAAAATGGCCAGAAACAAGACATTTTTGCACAAATATGTTTACATCCCTGTTACTGAGCTTTTCTCCTTTGCCAAGATAATCCATCCACCTTGACAGGTGTGGCATATCAAGAAGCTGATTAAACAGCATGATCATTACACAGGTGCACCTTGTGCTGGGGGCAATAAAAGGCCACTCTAAAATGTGCCGTTTTGTCACACAACACAATGCCACAGATGTCTCAAATTTTGAGCGAGCACGCAATTGGCAAGCTGACTGTAGGAGTGTCCACCAGAGCTGTTGCGCAAATCAGAAAAGTTTTTTTTTGCAACAGCTCAACTAAAGAAATCTCAGTCGACCAACAGCCTATCGACCAAACAATCGATCAGTTGACTAAATGAGGTCAGCCCTACACCAAACACACCAAGGTCGGTATTGCAACACCTCAACATTTCTGTTTTTCTTCATGGTGAATCTTACAAGATTGTAAATAAACCTACCATTCCCATTATCTGCTTACATTCCCCAAAAAATGAATATAGTGTATTCCACATGAGTTTGCAGAAGCATGACTTTTCCCCATTGTAGCCGACATTCTGAGTTCAGTTCTAAGCTGACTGGTGAGCATGACAGTAAAAAGATAGCAGCTGAACACAAAGGTTTATGAGCCAACCACAAGATAAGAAGCCAGACACCCTCCCTCTGTCTCTCTCTACGACACACTGTTCTCTCTCTTTCTGTCCACTCATCTAATCAATCACTGGAGGAAACTCCTCCCTCCCTCTGCCCTTTTTTTCCCCTCTTTCCCCCAAATAAATAAATAAATGAAATTAGCACATGGCTAATCTGCATAGAGGAAAGGCAGAGCACTCCTGGCAGAGAAGGTTGAGCAGTTGGGCCTGGGAGGGCCAGGGGAGGGCCAGTTGGGCCGGGGAGGGCCAGGGGAGGGCCAGTTGGGCCGGGGAGGGCCAGGGGGGGGAGCAGTTGGGCCTGGGAGGGCCAGTTGGGCCTGGGAGGGTCGGTTGGGCCTGGGAGGGCGGTGGAAGGGACTGATGATACTGGTGCGCCCTTTCTCGCCCAGTGTCTGTGTGTCACGGTGGACTCAAACCGATGGGCTGGGGGAAGACAATAAACAAGTCCTGCTAATTTAATCAGCCACATGGCCTAGAACCTACAAAGACTATTGTTCTGTTGTAAAGCCCTCCACACATGCACATTGGGGCTCGAGCACTCAGGGCCTCCATTAAAACGGGCTGTCACTGTCACTTAGGCCCTATGACATGCGGGTCGGTTTTGCGTACGTCAAACATGGATGTTAAGCCATTTAGTACAGCTACTTCAAACCAACTCTAAGAAACAACTTGTGAACATCCTGAACAGGCCTAATCCAGTGAGTGTTCCCACATGCTCAGGAAACAGGACTACTCAACTTGTAAACCTCCTGAACAGGCCTAATCCAGTGAGTGTTCCCACATGCTCAGGAAACAGGACTACTCAACTTGTAAACCTCCTGAACAGGCCTAATCCAGTGAGTGTTCCCACATGCTCAGGAAACAGGACAACTGCTTTCTGACCAGGATGTACAAAGAGGAGCAAGAACACCCATAACAACACTTTCTATACCAGTACGTCAGTCTTCCTCCCTGTTCCCCTGACGATCACAGGCCCATAGCTAAATAACACCCATAACAACACTTTCTATACCAGTACGTCAGTCTTCCTCCCTGTTCCCCTGACGATCACAGGCCCATAGCTAAAGAACACCCATAACAACACTTTCTATACCAGTACGTCAGTCTTCCTCCCTGTTCCCCTGACGATCACAGGCCCATAACTAAAGAACACCAATAACAACACTTTCTATACCAGTACGTCAGTCTTCCTCCCTGTCCCCCTGACTATCACAGGCCCATAGCAAAAGCTGGTGAAACTGTTTTAAAAAACTAACACAACAGCTAAAACAAAAATGTCTATTAACGGTCAATTACCCGTTGGTTTTTAACATAAATATTACATCTGGTGGGCCAAATAGTCACCTGTCAGAGCGGGTTTGCAACCATCCATACCTGTTAAAGAGCTAATGTAAACAAAACAAATGTACAGTTGAAGTGGGAGTCATTAAAACTCGCTTTTCAACCACTCCACAAATTGCTTGTTAACAAACTATAGTTGTGGCAAGTCGGTTAGGACATCCACTTAGTGCATGACAAGTAATTTCTCCAACGATTGTTTACAGACAGATTATTTAACTTATAAATCCTTGCTCAAATTTCTTGCTCAAATTTCATTAGCCACGCTGTTTTCGCCAACCCAGAACGTAAGACATTTGCAGCAGAATTATTCTGGTTTTAAAAAAGGTACTGCCATGGATAAATAGGCTTTGTGGCCCATAAAGTGGGTCTGTTTTAGGCTTCAGCCAAACAGATAAGACAATCCCATGACGCCACAGCAACAGGTCACATGATGTCCTCAGTGGCCTGGATGACCCCCGTACAATAATAAGTTTGTCACTCAGTCACTACGCTACCATTTCCATGCCAGAAATACCCAGCTGAACCAAGCCAGCGGGGCCAAGCCAGGCAGGCAGGAACAGAGGGTGCTTAAGGATACAGTGGGGCAAAAAAGTATTTAGTCAGCCACCAATTGTGCAAGTTCTCCCACTTAAAAGGATGAGAGAGGCCTGTAATTTTCATCATAGGTACACTTCAACTATGACAGACAAAATGAGAAGAAAAAAAAAATCCAGAAAATCACATTGTAGGATTATGAATTTATTTGCAAATTATGGTGGAAAATAAGTATTTGGTCAATAACAAAAGTTTATCTCAATACTTTGTTATATACCCTTTGTTGGCAATGACAGAGGTCAAACGTTTTCTGTAAGTCTTCACAAGGTTTTCACATACTGTTGCTGGTATTTTGGCCCATTCCTCCATGCAGATCTCCTCTAGAGCAGTGATGTTTTGGGGCTGTTGCTGGGCAACACGGACTTTCAACTCCCTCCAAAGATTTTCTATGGGGTTGAGATCTGGAGACTGGCTAGGCCACTCCAGGACCTTGAAATGCTTCTTACGAAGCCACCCCTTCATTGCCCTGGCGGTGTGTTTGTGATCATTGTCATGCTGAAAGACCCAGCCACGTTTCATCTTCAATGCCCTTGCTGATGGAAGGAGGTTTTCACTCAAAATCTCACGATACATGGCCCCATTCATTCTTTCCTTTACACGGATCAGTCGTCCTGGTCCCTTTGCAGAAAAACAGCCCCAAAGCATGATGTTTCCACCCCCATGCTTCACAGTAGGTATGGTGTTCTTTGGATGCAACTCAGCATTCTTTGTCCTCCAAACACGACGAGTTGGGAGTTTACCAAAAAGTTCTATTTTGGTTTCATCTGACCATATGACATTCGACCAATCTTCTGGATCATCCAAATGCTCTCTAGCAAACTTCAGACAGGCCTGGACATGTACTGGCTTAAGCAGGGGGACACGTCTGGCACTGCAGGATTTGAGTCCCTGGCGGCGTAGTGTGTTACTGATGGTAGGCTTTGTTACTTTGGTCCCAGCTCTCTGCAGGTCATTCACTAGGTCCCCCCGTGTGGTTCTGGGATTTTTGCTCACTGTTCTTGTGATCGTTTTGACCCCACGGGGTGAGATCTTGCGTGGAGCCCCAGATCGAGGGAGATTATCAGTGGTTTTGTATGTCTTCCATTTCCTAATAATTGCTCCCACAGTTGATTTCTTCAAACCAAGCTGCTTACCTATTGCAGATTCAGTCTTCCCAGCTTGGTGCAGGTCTACAATTTTGTTTCTGGTGTCCTTTGACAGCTCTTTGGTCTTGGCCATAGTGAAGTTTGGAGTGTGACTGTTTGAGGTTGTGGACAGGTATCTTTTATACTGATAACAAGTTCAAACAGGTGCCATTAATACAGGTAACAAGTGGCGGACAGAGGAGTCTCTTAAAGAAGAAGTTACAGGTCTGTGAGAGCCAGAAATTTTGCTCGTTTGTAGGTGACCAAATACTTATTTTCCACCATAATTTGCAAATAAATTCATTAAAAATTCTACAATGTGATTTTCTGGAATTTTTTTCTCATTTTGTCTGTCATAGTTGAAGTGTACCTATGATGATAATTACAGGCTTCTCATCTTTTAAGTTGGAGAACTTGCACAATTTGTGGCTGACTAAATACTTTTTTGCCCCACTGTATGTCTGGGTCACACACCTAACCCACAAACACACACAGTCAGACAACACCTGACTGACGCCATTCCCCCTAGTCTCAACTGACTCGAGTAGTGGTAGTTGGTCGCCGTTATAGGTAAGCACGCCTCAGAGGGGGAGTAGAACCGTTGGACTGGTGACTTTGCACATCCAGCACTGCAATGGAACAAAGCAACAACAGCCACACACACATTTTGCTAAGCTATGGTTAGGCCTGAGATATGCAAATTGTGGGGTCGTGGAGAGGTTGATGCATGGCGGGAGATATCAACGCTGCAGCCTGACACCCTGACACCTGGTCTACATGGTGGTGGAGCCAGAGGCCCAAGGAGAAACAATACTAAACAGGTTTCAGAGCAGTAGAAACAAATGACAGTCAGTAACTGTACCATTTCACTTTAACTTGTGAAATATAGATTTGGGTTTGCTCAAACCTCAATGATGGTATTCCCCAAAATGCATTGCAAGGAGACTCTGCAACGTCCGCTTTCCCATCCCTCATGAAGCCAATGGCATTTTAGCACAGAGAGCTAGCCTGAGCAGAGCTGTGTATGAAAAGCTGTGAGGTACAGTAACAAAATGTACCTACCCCCCAGAATCAACAGCTGAACTGCCATTCTCCACTCTGCAGTCACACATTTAAAGGTTAACCTGCGTCTCGATAAAACACACGTCACGTAAATGAAGTCTGCAGCCACGCTAGCATATAACTATGCTAATCTAGTGCTTTTTAAAGATAAACCACCTAAATGTCAAAATAAATGAATTACCCTTACACTCCAACCTTGGGAGTTAAGCAACAGCCCAAGTTTGACATTTTGCACAAACATGGAGAGACGAGAAGAATGACAGATTTGAATGGGTTTGCACTTATTATTTTTTTTATTTTATTTTTTAAATGTGTGTAGTCCTAAATAAATGCTAGCCTTTGTTTTTAAGCTGCACATGGACCTCCAGTCCATCTTGTAGGCTTCACTTAGTGGTAGACCACTAGCATGGCCCCAATCCCATACCACTGCTCTCAGGGCAGTGGCTGATTCAATCAAGTACAAGAAGGAGAGAATGATTTGAGGGTGGGGGGGGGGGTAGAGTGGCCTGATTAGGGCAGGAAAGAAGTGGTGGACCACGTGTGGAATGAGAGAATACTGTAGGGTAAGAGGGGGACAAAAGACGAGAGAGAGAGAGGAACTGTAGTCCGTATGCAACACCTCCTAGACTGTTCTCTCAGGGCGGAAAACCACTTGTCTGGTCTGTCTGACTGAAGAGGAGACGGATAACTGGTGGCACGTGGAGCACTGAGCCGGTCACAGAGAGAAGATCCTCCCGAGGCATCCGCCACGCGGGAACACACAGCCAAGCGTGCACACACACACACAGCTGTCACAGGCAGCCAAAGATCATTCACAAAAACATTCCCCCTCCCCTGGGGATCACCCACACTCTTTCTCCCCCTCTCACACACAGGATCAGCCCGTCACACATGGCACACACACAAACGAGGGAGCACTCTGTCCTGGCCGTTTGGCGTGTGGATAATCATTACTCAGCACTGCAGACAGACAGACAGGATATAATCCTTCAGTGCACAGCCACAATATAGTAGAGCACACCTCACAGTCCCCATCAAATCACTGGCTATAGCAGTGTGTCTCAACCCTGGTCCTCTCAAGTACCTCCAAACAGTACATCTTGGTTGCTGAGAGACTGACAACATTTCACCTTAAAAATCAGTAATCATGTTCCTATCAATATTTACCTAGAAGATTCCAGAAACTGGTAAAGCCATCACCTGTCAGTATGGGCAGACTAGTTTTAGTCCGGTCAAACTGAGACGTCACCTAGACTTTGGTCCAGCACATCAAGGTCCCCTCGGTCAAACTCCAGTACCACAGACAGACACGGGAACGCAACCTTGGACGAGCTGAATGTGTGGCCAACTACCATATGTCCATGTTGGTAGCTTCAAATTATCCAGGGTTTGTGTTGTCACAAAAATAAAATGGCCACAAACTGTACTGGACACCAACCAGATGTGATTTTAGCCTGGGTCTGTCTGTCTGTGGTCAATTAGACAGGCATTAGGCTAGACAGCTCTCACCTTCATATTTGCCTCAAAGAAAATGAGCCCCTCCAACCGACCTTCATCAAGCAAATGGGTTTCTTCAGCAATCAATTTGCCCTTTTAAAAGCAACATTTGTCTCAAAGTGCCCTGCCGTAAATCGGGACAAGACCCCAAAAGAGCAAGCAAAACTTGTCCATTCACTCTAAGACCCAGAGTCTCAGCACCAGGCCCCTAACAACCTGGGCATCGTTTAGGGAAATAGACAGCGATGACCTCTGTCCATAGATCTGTACAAATACATCAACTCCAAATACAGAAACTGAAACACATTGTCAGTAACAGTGATATTGTAGCCTAGGCAGGCACAGCTTACTAATGAGAAGGCTGAGGAGAGGCAATGGCATTTATATTCCGATGTAGCAACTGTGCGAGCACGAGTATGTGAACAGCACAATTCAAGAATAACACACGTCGATCACACAATGGATTTTAACAACATAACAGGATTTAACACAAGGCTCTCAGAGAAGAATGGCACTGGAAACAGCGTAATACTCTGTTTCTTCAACTCTCCAGCAGCTCCACATGCAGAGCTGTGGTTGAATGCATCACAAATTGCAGTCCCGGGTTTTTAAATTGTCCACTACACAGCTTGGCCTACAGGAGAATGAACAGTCCACAAACACCTGGGAGAAGGAATGAAAGTGTCTTTGAGACAGGTGTTCCCAGTGTCTCTTGGGGAGAGGAATAAAACAGAGGAAAGAACAGTCCACAGACTGCTGAAAAATGTAGCAGCCATCGTCAACTAATTCAGTGGTTCCCAACCAGGGATACCTGGACCCCTGGGGGTACTTAGCCTATCCACAGAGGGTTCTCGAGAAGGTTCACGAGACCATGGGCCTACTGCTAAAATTGCACGAGGGGGTACTTCTGGGGTACAGCGGGCAGAGCAAAATTCAATTGGTGATACAGTAACCAAACACGGTTGGAAACCACTGAGCTAACCAATAACTTGTTTAAAATGCTTCTTTTTTAAAACACATTAAACCCTAACCTTGAATATCATGTGAACACGTGCAAATGACATAATTGCCAAGAAACAGAAATCAGAAAATTCCATCTAAACTTCAAAAAGAAGTTAGAAATGTCAAATAGGCCTGGCTATTCAATGTTCAGGAGGTTAACTCTCACCTAGCCGACATGTGGTTGATAACATTCTAAAACAGGAAGTCTGTTGACATGGTTACACAGTGTAGCATCAGGTGAAAGTAATCATAGTAACTTGGCTAACACCTTGGCTGCTTGTAAACACTACAACTTCTCCAGCCACTCAGATCCTCTCACACAACACCAGTCAGATTCTCCAACAGAACTCCAGTCTCTCCTCTTAGTGCTGATCCTAGAGCAGCTATGAGCACTATTCTAGCATTGGGGAAACAGTCACACCTACTCCCTCTGCTGTTCCAGAGTCAGCACTAGAGCTCAGCCACATCTCCAATCTGTCTGTGGAGCTGTACATGCATGACGAAGTATAAACACAGTATTTTTGCATGTAGTCTACGGCTGAGATTTTACCTAGATTTACGCTAAACAAATACAAACTAATGTATTATTTCAGTGCCAGGCAACACAGTTATCATGCAAATGACTAGAGGGACTTACACAACATCATGTGTTCAATGAAACCATCCAGAAAGGATATTTTGCAGTGTCGTTTTATTTCACATGCATGGACACAAAAATAAAATGTAGGCTGCTGCATGCTGACCACAATACAAATCAATATTTTGTTTGCATTTCATTCAGGCTAAATGTCATGCAACATACTCCGTTAAAACTGGCTAAAGCAGGTGAGTAACATGAGTAATGTCATGTTGACATTGCCAGAGCTGATGTGGCTGATTTCTGCAGCGTTATAATGCAATTATAAATGACCAGGAGCAGGGGATGGGGAGCCAATCAGATGTCAGCCAGCATGTCGACCTAAGACCAACTGTCTCCTGGCTTTGACAGCAGGATTTTACCTCCATAATTCAAATCTCAAACAAAACGGATTTCACTCAAATCACGGCTGTGTTTACTGGCGGTACAACTCGGGGATACAGGGGCAAAATATAACGTGTATAAATACATTTTTAGCAGGGATTCTTTAGCGACATAGCTAGCTGGGGAAATAACTGCCAAGCTGAAGAAGTACAAGTTCTGGTAAGCAAAGAAAGAAAACACCTTTGGCCCAATTTCTCCTCACACTCGTGTCCCCGAACCTGTCTAAATCTTTCCTAGCTCGGAGAGTTTGGTATTTTAGCACAGACATGGCTTGTTTCTCTGTTTAAATGATCTTATATGAGGTGGTGATGGGAGAAAACAGAGAGGCAGCCATTTTAGAGAGCTAGATACGGTTCGCTACATTGGCAACGGCTGGTCCACCACAACACAGAGCTGTGTGTAACTTGCTCAAAGTGCACCAGTACTGAGGGAAAGTTTACCTGGTTTCTGTTCAGAGGTTGCCCCGTGTTCCCTGGGCTCATAGGAGGCGGCTGGTGGCTCCTTTGTTGCCAACCCGGATGACCCCCACCATACTGACTGCTGGCCATATCTGCTGCTCCCTTGCCAGCCCCTTCCTGGTTACTATAGTCTCCTTGTGGGTAATTCTGGTAGCTCCTCGTAGAGCTGGGAGACGTTAGGAGCTGATTTAATGTCGGGGTAGACGTGGGCTGTGTGTTTCCCATGTTATACCTCTGATTATTGTACGAGGCAGCCATGGCTGTAGTTCCGCCTGCTGGCTGTTGCTTGCCTGGCTGCCCCCCAGCCGCCGGGGGCTGGTTATTACGCGGGGAATTCATGGCGTATCCTTGGCCCTGATAAGAAGTCCGGTTCGGGAAGGGTCTGTAGTTGTTAAAATGGTTGGGGAAGCCGTGGTCTTGTGAGTTGGGCGGGTATGGGTCCATCATGTTGCCTGACTGCACTGCCGGCCCCGCTGCAGCTGCCATGCCAGGGCTTTGTTGTCCGCCATGTTGATGAAAAGGGCCCCGGCTGTAGTGCTGGTTGTACCCGTAAGGAGGTGGAGGGAATGAGCCCTGGTGGTGATGGCCCATCCCGGGGTGGTTATTCCCCTCCGGTCCCCCCGTATCATTTTGGTTGTTATTATTATTCACCCTGGACGAGTTCCCGTTCTTCATGTCAGGCTCCCCTCCTCCCCCTACATTTCCAGCATCGGCCCCGTCCTGCAGATCCTTCTGGCCCGGAGATCCGTTGTCAGATCCAGGTTCCTTATTTTCATGTTGTTTCTCTCCCGGTACCGACTCCTCCAGTGGGTCCCGATCCGGCTTTTTAAGTTCGGATGGCGGGCTAGTGTTGAGAGTGGCGACGCTAGCGACCTGCGCGGCCATGATATCCCTATCTGCCTCTCTCACAGCGAGTCACTCACAATCGAGCTCTCTGAATAGCATTGAACATAAATACAATTATTTATAACAATGTACCCGTGTCCCGGATCATTCCCCCTACCCCCGGACCGAATCCGGCATCCACTCCCGTCTCCGATTCGACTGAAAAGTTACTGGAAGTATATAAATAAGAATCCAGGGAATTAAATGACCCGACAGAAAATGTGGGTAGGCTTTCTGTTACAGAACGAGAGTATCAGCAAGATACCGACCAAACCAGCACGAGGCTCCGAGAGACACAGCCATTTTACTGAAGCGTTCAGACGAACGCAAAACACGGAGCGGAGTTCACCAGTTGGCAGGAGGCGACTGGGATAAGACAAGCAGGGATGATAAAGGATGTATTTGGTTTACATTCATTTGAAGGGGTTATAGAACTAGAGACTCTAGCAGAAGATGATAAATAATGTGACTTGGAAATGTAACATAATTCATAACATTCAACACTGCTTCTGTTTTGTGGACAACCACAGCATCATTAAATCATTAGTTATTTTCATTGGAGGTGATATATTTGCCTCAAATCTTCATTCTGCGATTATGAAAATAAGAACTTTATTACAAATCTGCATAGTTACAATGCATTTTGTTTTTCACTTTATACAGAGTAGACACACACATAAAGATATTACTGGGATCCGTTGTATAATTCTACAGACAGTAGAAGTATATGTTTATAACAGCGTCTTATCATACAGTAACAGAGTTTTAAGCTTGTGAGTGACTCCTTCCATATGCCAGGAGAGAATGAGAGAACTAGCAGAAGCAGAGGGCTTGATCTGTAGAGAGGAAAGCATGAAATTACTGTGTGTGTGTGTGTGTGTGTGTGTGTGTGTGTGTGTGTGTGTGTGTGTGTGTGTGTGTGTGTGTGTGTGTGTGTGTGTGTGTGTGTGTGTGTGTGTGTGAGAGAGAGGGATAGAAAAGGAAGAAGGATGGGGGGTGGACTGAGCCAGTCACAGAGCAGGAAGTGAAGATTAAAAAAAGAGAAACGCAGAGTGAGAGAGAGAGAAACTGTAGGCCACTGTAAAATCCTACATAGAATGGTATATCAGTAGCCTCTGTTTTTCTGATGACTGCCTTGCCTGGTTCACCAACTACTTTGCAGACAGAGTTCAGTGTGTCAAATCGGAGGGCATGCTGTCCAGTCCTCTGGCAGTCTCTATGGGGGTGCCACAGGGTTCAATTCTCGGGCCGACTCTTTTCTCTGTATATATCAATGATGTTGTTCTTGCTGCGGGCGATTCCCTGATCCACCTCTACGCAGACGACACCATTCTATATACTTCCGGCCCGTCCTTGGACACTGTGCTATCTAACCTCCAAACGAGCTTCAATGCCATACAACACTCCTTCCGTGGCCTCCAACTGCTCTTAAATGCTAGTAAAACCAAATGCATGCTTTTCAACCGTTCACTGCCTGCACCCGCACGCCTGACTAGCATCACCACCCTGGATGGTTCCGACCTTGAATATGTGGACATCTATAAGTACCTAGGTGTCTGGGTAGACTGTAAACTCTCCTTCCAGACTCATATCAAACATCTCCAATCGAAAATCAAATCTAGAGTCGGCTTTCTATTCCGCAACAAAGCCTCCTTCACTCACGCCGCCAAACTTACCCTAGTAAAACTGACTATCCTACCGATCCTCGACTTCAGCGATGTCATCTACAAAATTGCTTCCAACACTCTACTCAGCAAACTGGATGCAGTTTATCACAGTGCCATCCGTTTTGTCACTAAAGCACCTTATACCACCCACCACTGCGACCTGTATGCTCTAGTCGGCTGGCCCTCGCTACATATTCGTCGCCAGACCCACTGGCTCCAGGTCATCTACAAGTCCATGCTAGGTAAAGCTCCGCCTTATCTCAGTTCACTGGTCACGATGGCAACACCCACCCGTAGCACGCGCTCCAGCAGGTGTATCTCACTGATCATCCCTAAAGCCAACACCTCATTTGGCCGCCTTTCGTTCCAGTTCTCTGCTGCCTGTGACTGGAACGAATTGTAAAATCGCTGAAGTTGGAGACTTTTATCTCCCTCACCAACTTCAAACATCTGCTATCTGAGCAGCTAACCGATTGCTGCAGCTGTACATAGTCTATCCGTAAATAGCCCACCCATTTTTACCGACCTCATCCCCATACTGCCCCAGGACCAGCTTGCTTAGGGGACTCTTCTCCAGGTTCATCTCTCTGTAGGTGATGGCTTTGTTGTGGAAGGTTTGGGAATCGCTTCCTTTTAGGTGGTTATAGAATTTAACGGCTCTTTTCTGGATTTTGATCATTAGTGGGTATCGGCCTAATTCTGCTCTGCATGCATTATTTGGTGTTCTACGTTGTACACTGAGGATATTTTTGCAGAATTCTGCGTGCAGAGTCTCAATTTGGTGTTTGTCCCATTTTGTGAAGTCTTGGTTGGTGAGCGGACCCCAGACCTCACAACCATAAAGGGCAATGGGCTCTATGACTGATTCAAGTATTTTTAGCCAAATCCTAATTGGTATGTTGAAATTTATGTTCCTTTTGATGGCATAGAATGCCCTTCTTGCCTTGTCTCTCAGATCGTTCACAGCTTTGTGGAAGTTACCTGTGGCGCTGATGTTTAGGCCAAGGTATGTATAGTTTTTTGTGTGCTCAAGGGCAACAGTGTCTAGATGGAATTTGTATTTGTGGTCCTGGTGACTGGACCTTTTTTGGAACACCATTATTTTGTTCTTACTGAGATTTACTGTCAGGGCCCAGGTCTGACAGAATCTGTGCATAAGATCTAGGTGCTGCTGTAGGCCATCCTTGGTTGGTGACAGAAGCACCAGATCATCAGCAAACAGCAGACATTTGACTTCGGATTCTAGTAGGGTGAGGCCGGGTGCTGCAGACTTTTCTAGTGCCCGCGCCAATTCGTTGATATATATGTTGAAGAGGGTGGGGCTTAAGCTGCATCCCTGTCTCACCCCACGACCCTGTGTGAAGAAATGTGTGTTTTTTTGCCAATTTTAACCGCACACTTGTTGTTTGTGTACATGGATTTTATAATGTCGTATGTTTTACCCCCAACACCACTTTCCATCAGTTTGTATAGCAGACCCTCATGCCAAATTGAGTCGAAGGCTTTTTTTAAATCAACAAAGCATGAGAAGACTTTGCCTTTGTTTTGGTTTGTTTGGTTGTCAATTAGGGTGTGCAGGGTGAATACATGGTCTGTTGTACGGTAATTTGGTAAAAAGCCAATTTGACATTTGCTCAGTACATTGTTTTCATTGAGGAAGTGTACGAGTCTACTGTTAATGATAATGCAGAGGATTTTCCCAAGGTTACTGTTGACGCATATTCCACGGTAGTTATTGGGGTCAAATTTGTCTCCACTTTTGTGGATTGGGGTGATCAGTCCTTGCTTCCAAATATTGGGGAAGATGACAGAGCTAAGGATGATGTTAAAGAGTTTTAGTATAGCCAATTGGAATTTGTTGTCTGTATATTTGATCATTTCATTGAGGATACCATCAACACCACAGGCCTTTTTGGGTTGGAGGGTTTTTATTTTGTCCTGTAACTCATTCAATGTAATTGGAGAATCCAGTGGGTTCTGGTAGTCTTTAATAGTTGATTCTAAGATCTGTATTTGATCATGTATATGTTTTTGCTCTTTATTCTTTGTTATAGAGCCAAAAAGATTGGAGAAGTGGTTTACCCATACATCTCCATTTTGGATAGATAATTATTTGTGTTGTTGTTTGTTTAGTGTTTTCCAATTTTCCCAGAAGTGGTTAGAGTCTATGGATTCTTCAATTACATTGAGCTGATTTCTGACATGCTGTTCCTTCTTTTTCCGAAGTGTATTTCTGTATTTTTTTAGTGATTCACCATAGTGAAGGCGTAGACTCAGGTTTTCCGGGTCTCTATGTTTTTGGTTGGACAGGTTTCTCAATTTCTTTCTTAGATTTTTGCATTCTTCATCAAACCATTTGTCATTGTTGTTAACCTCTGTCTCTGTCTCTCTCTGTCTCTCTCTGTCTCTCTCTCTCTCTCTGTCTCTCTTTCTCTCTCTCTCTCTCTCTGTCTCTCTTTCTCTCTCCCTCTCTCTCTCTGTCTCTCTCTCTCTCTCTCTCTCTCTCTCTCTCTCTGTCTCTCTCTCTGTCTCTCTCTCTCTCTCTGTCTCTCTCTCTCTCTCTTTCTCTCTCCCCACCCCCTCTCCCCATTCTCTCCGCCTGCCTGCCTCGTGTTCTCTCCTAGCAGCAGCCTCTCTCTGCTTGCAAAAGCAGCAGAACTTTGCTATCAGCACATGGGGGATGGGCAGCGCAGGCACAGCACACAGCTCAGCACAACCCTTTTCTCCTCTACAATGCAGGGCTTTCTGGCGATGAGCTACAGCAGCCAGGCCTATACAACTGACTAGCATGGGAAAGGGATCCCCTTAGTTGAAATGTTGTTTATTATTTTTTTCCTGAAATGTGTATTAAGGGAGGAAGGACAGACAGGTTGTAAAAGGAGGGAGGGAGGGAGGGAAGGAGATGTGGGGGTCAACAGCCTGCCTGACTATATTGGCTAGGGAGGGAGGAGTGTTGCTGTGTGCTGCTAGAATATAGAGAGAGGCAGACAGAGGAGAGAAGGGGGTTGGGATCTCTCTCTTTTTTCTCTTTAGCATAAACTTGGTGTTCATCATAAGGGGGGGGTCTATTCTTTTACCCCCACTTTCCTGTTTTCCATCCTCCCCCATTTACTGCTATTGTAGTCTGTTACACATGGGTTTAAATATATTTTGTCTGCACACTTCTTTATAGACTTAATATATAGTATAGTCAGCAACAGTCCAGGAAAATATAGCTCCAGTGCCTTTGTCTTACATGGATTCCACAAAACGCTATATTCATTTGTTGCATTATGAATGATTTATAAGGTAGAAGGATATTTACGTTTAGTTAGGCTTATTGTGAGCTAAATATACTATAGCAGAATAAAAACAGATATATTATAAGGTGTTTGTTGGTAGTCATAATACAATACAGCGTCTTCATAAAGTCATCTATTTATGTGTTGCCCCATTCGAACATGAAAAGATTCACTCAATACCCACTCAACTCTCATGAGATGGAGGTGGACACTCTGCTTCGGGTGGAACTACCACAACCATCCTCTGAGCTTTATAATCTCAAGTCATCAACCACTCAAAATAACACCGGTTGAATCAGGTGCTATAAAGACATTATGAAATGTTATGAAGGCGTTATGAAGACGACTTAGATTGGGCTCCTTACACAGTCACATCTGTCCCATGATGGTGATTTACGAGTGTTTACTCTGTACCCCACCATGATGCATCACCCCCAGCCTGGTGGCCTGGGTCCCTCCACCATCACCACGGATACAGACCTGGACACATGCCAGGGGAATAAAGCCAGTAACTACTTTTTCTTTTGATGTCAAGTATTGATTGGAGGCCTCTCTGATAAAACAACAGACAAACAATGTGTCAAGGAACAGCATTATTTCAAAAATGTGGAGTAAACATTAAGTCGATGGGATAAACATAATGCTATAACAAGGAAGATTTTCAAAACATATGTTGGAATGAATGATTTGAGGTCATTTCTTATCTAGTCATGCAATTGACAGCAAGAGGACCTGCACTCAGTATTGCCTCAGCATCACAGGCCTTTGCTAGGAGAGTATATAGAAGAAGCACATTGCTGGAGAATGCTCTGTTCTGGCGTCCACTAACTACTGTTACAACCCCTGACCAGGATCCAAAACTGCATCATTCCAACCACATACACTCGACTGAACTGTAAATGATACCCAAAATGCATCATTATGGAATGAAGTTGAAATTCTTAGGGCTTTTTTTTATGAGCTTAAAACCCACACCAATCTGAGTGCAACATCGCTGGCCAATAAAATTCTGCAGTTCCTTCCAAAGAGTAAGTGATTTAACAAAGTTCACCCAGAGGCCTTGTTGAGCCATTCATATTTTTTTCTCAGTCTGTGTCATTAAGTTTAATGTATAAATAGATATAGAGACTTTTTTGTATAGTACATTTTGTTTCTCTTTTTTTGACCCAGGCGTGTAATGGTAAAAGTGTCAGTCTTGATGAACTTAATTGATGACTGATCATTGAGAATTATTTTAAATCCCCAGGGATCTATTCTGGGAATGGAGCCATTCTATTGCCAAGCCAACCCAATAATGTGGAGTGGAATTTCCTAACAAGACTGGAGTTGACTTTGGAATAACTGGGAGACACACAAACACACACACACTTGCATTCATTACTTAAAAAGCAGCCCGCTACTTCAGCCTGCCAAATATACACACTCCCACACACACACACACACACACACACACACACACACACACACACACACACACACACACACACACACACACACACACACACACACACACACACACACACACAGAGAGAGAGAGAACTTACATTCATTCAACAACATGCTGTCATAGACGCACATGCTCACAGTAAATGTCAGGGGCACTCCCACACAAAGGCCTGCCACACAGGCTTGCTCACACGTGCACAAACACACAGACTCAAACACACACACACATAAAGTGCAGTTGGGCTGTGTCCAGTTGGTTGCCAGGCAGCAGTAGAACACCTAGTCTGGAGTGTGCAGAGGAAGGAGGGAAGTACCAACTTGAGAACTGTCCAATGGCTGTCCAGCTCACTCCCTGTATGGTAATGTACAGTGTCTTCAGAAATGAATCACAATCCTTTACTTTTTACACATGTTGTTGTGTTACAGCCTGAAGTTAAATTTGAATTCAATTGAGTTTTTGTGTCACTGGAATACACACAATACCCACATTTTTCCAAATTAATTAAAAATCAAAAGCTGAAATGTCTTGAGTCAATAAGTATTCAACCCCTTTGTTATGACAATCCAAAATAAGTTCAGGAGTAAAAATATGCTTAACAAGTCACATAATAAGTTGCATGGAGTTACTGTCACGACTTCCGCCGAAGTCGGTCCCTCTCCTTGTTCGGGCGGCGTTCGGCGGTCAACGTCACCGGTCTTCTTGTCACGTTCTGACCATAGTTCTTGTGTGTTTTCCTTGTTTTAGTGTTGGTCAGGATGTGAGCTGGGTGGGCATTCTATGTCGTGTGTCTAGTTTGTCTATTTCTATGTTTGGCCTGATATGGTTCTCAATCAGAGGCAGGTGTTAGTCATTGTCTCTGATTGGGAACCATATTTAGGTAGCCTGTTTTGTGTTGGGTTTTGTGGGTGGTTGTTTCCTGTCTTTGTGTTCTCTGCACCAGAGAGGACTGTTTTGGTTTTTGCCACATTTGCTATTTATTTATTTGTGTTCAATGTTTAGTTTTCTTATCAAAAAACATGAACTCTAACCACGCTGCATTTTGGTCCTCCTCTCCTTCGACGGAAGAAAGCCATTACACTTCTAGCCATCGCCGCTCCACCTTTTATTTTCCATTTGTTTTGTCTTGTTTTCCTGCACACCTGGTTTATGTCTCCTCTTAAAACTACTATGTGTATTTAGCCCTCTGTTCCCTCCATTATCCCTCCGTTATGTTTGGGGCAAATCGAACACATTGAGTACCACCTAGGCAGGGTAGCCTAGTGGTGAGAGCATTGGACTAGTAACCGAAAGGTTCAAACCCCCGAGCTGACAAGTTACAAATCTGTCGTTCTGCCCCTGAACAGGCAGTTAACCCACTGTTCCTAGGCCGTCATTGAAAATAAGAATTTGTTCATTAACTGACTTGCCTAGTAAAATAAAGGTAAAATTTTAAAAAATAATATATGTTCAAGCATGATGATGGCTGCATCATGTTATGGGTATACTTGTCATCGGTAAGGACGAAGGAGTTTTTTAGCATAAAAATAAACAGAATAGAGCTAAGCACATGCAAAATCCTAGAGGAAAACCTGGTTCAGTCTGCTTTCCAACAGACACTGTTAGACAAATTCCCCTTTCAGCTCAGCAGGACAATAGCCTGAAACACAAGGCCAAATATACACCGGAGTTGCTTACCGAGATAAGATTCAATGTTCCTCTGAGTGGTTTAGTTACAGTTTTGACTTAAATAAACTTGTAAATCTATGACAAGGCTTGAAAATGGCTGTCTAGCAATTATCAACAACCAACTTGACAGAGCTTGCAGAATTTAAAAAATAAAAGTGTGCAAAGCTCTTAGACGCACCCATAAAGGCTCACAGGTGTAATTGTTGCCAAAGGTGATTCTAACATGTATACTTACGCAAATTAGATATTTCTGCATTTCACTTTCAATACATTTGCAAAAAAGTTGACAAACGTGTTCACTGTCATTCTGGGGTAGTGTGTGTGTAAATGCATGAGAGAAAACAAATCTATTTAATTAATTTTGAATTCAGGCTGTAACACAGTAAAACGTGGAATAAACCAAGGGGTATGAATACTTTCTGAAGGCTCAGACTTGCATACATGTATACCCACATCAAATACTTAATCGGTTTAAAATAGGAATGCAATGTTATTATCAATGATGTCATCTCTTGGTTAGTATTCTCAATCTCAGCAGCTAATAACTAACACCTAGAAGAGGTTATCACCCTCCAACACACCAGCATCTAATAACTCACACCTAGAAGAGGTTATCACCCTCCAACACACCAGCATCTAATAACTCACACCTAGAAGAGGTTATCACCCTCCAACACACCAGCATCTAATAACTCACACCTAGAAGAGGTTATCACCCTCCAACACACCAGCATCTAATAACTCACACCTAGAAGAGGTTATCACCCTCCAACACACCAGCATCTAATAACTCACACCTAGAAGAGTTTATCACCCTCCAACACACCAGTATCTAATAACTCACACCTAGAAGAGGTTATCACCCTCCAACACACCAGCATCTAATAACTCACACCTAGAAGAGGTTATCACCCTCCAACACACCAGCATCTAATAACTCACACCTAGAAGAGGTTATCACCCTCCAACACACCAGCATCTAATAACTCACACCTAGAAGAGGTTATCACCCTCCAACACACCAGCATCTAATAACTCACACCTAGAAGAGTTTATCACCCTCCAACACACCAGCATCTAATAACTCACACCTAGAAGAGGTTATCACCCTCCAACACACCAGCAGCTTTTATCACCAGATACTAAGTAGGCAGATATTAGTATGAGGCTGCTGGTATTCTGTATACAGTCAGAGATGGAATCCTCTCAGCTCCTAATGTGAAAATAGGCTACAGATGTAGGATCTTCATTTGAGATAGTTTCATACAGCATTAACAATCCTGCAGCAACAGGACATGTGAATTATTATGTAGATTAGAATTCATGAATATTTTTTGTGGGGGTTGATACATTTTATGTTAGGGCAAATCAAGTCGGAAATTTCTAAGTGGAAATTGCAAACTTTAGAAACCTCTTTTTTAACCTTGAATTAACTCCACAATAGAAGTTTGCATTTCCTCATCAAATGTTGCAAATTCTCATCAAATTAAGATCCTACACACACACACACACACAATGCCTGACAGGCTTTCACAACAATGTTAATAGGATATTCTTAAAAATCCCTGAATATATTGTATGAAAACTGCAGTCGAACAGGTTGGAACACAGACAAGCATGCATGCGTACACACACACCTCTCTAAACATTCCATTTCTCTCACAGCGTGAGAGAGGGAGAGCGAGAGAGAGAGAAGGAAGGGTACCCCCGGTCTAAACAAAGCACAGAGCACGGCAGCAAGGTTAAGAGGGCTCACAAAACATGCTGTCCTCCTCACAAGGGAAGAGAAGTGCTCCAGACAGTCTTTCAACAGTGATTAGAAGAGAGAAAGAGAGAATGGAGAGAATCGTCTCTGTAGTGGTAGGAACTCATCATTGTCCTCACACTGAGAACTGCTCCTTAGTAGGTCATAGAGCACACCATGCTCATTCCTCTGGTTGCACACACACACACTGTGCAGCTTGTACCTCTGGTGACAAAACAGTCACAGTTGGTCCTTGGCAATCACACTGAGCATGCTGTCATCAGAAGGGGACTCAGCAGGGCCAAAATAAAGTTTAGAGAAGGACCGATGGGCAGCACAGAGGAGTGTCAAGTACAGAAAGAAGAAAAGAAATAATAAAAACAACAGAGACTGCAAGCAGCATCTATTTTGTTTGACTCATGTAAAACAGACATGGCAGTCATCAGACTGCAAGGGTTCTATATGGTACACAGAGAGGAGAACGTTGAGTCAAACGGATGGAGGCGCCAGGTCTGTAATCAATGGTAGGGAAAAGGAGTATAGAAGAAAGACCTGTACATTGAGGGGATGACCGGCCAGCTGGGCTGGGCTGGCCAGTATGAGAGATGTGATGCCAAGTTAGACAGTATTAGCACGGTGCAGATTGAATAACTGAGCTGCCAGGTTCTGAACAGCCCTTTACACTGCACATCAATCTGAACCATGACAGACTGAGATTAGGAATCGAACCGCTAGTTGCCGCCCAAAGAAAATACAACGAGTCTATTTAGAAGTTTGGGCTTTGATAGTGGTTGATATTCATCGTATGATTTGAATACTTGAGTGTACAAATCATCATTCAAACAGCTCTGTCCTGCAGTACTACTAATACATTTCTACTGCACTGCATCACTATTATGGTTCCCTGAACTGCCTGAGTGACAGCTACTGTGTGACAGTGAGGAGACACTCAATGAAAATAGGATCATTGCCTCTGTCTCCACGTTACAGCCTATTGTTTTCAGATGTGTCTTTGTGCCTCGGAGTCTCTAACGTGGTTGACAGTGTTTGTGTTGTTTGGAGAGTGAGCCAGGGCGCCACAACAGAGGGCACAAATGAAGGGAGATTCTAAATACTGTGAATGTATTAACAGCAGTAGCTACAGTTTGATCAGAGATACACTACCGTTCACAAGTTTGGGGTCACTTAGAAATGTCCTTGTTTTTGAAGGAAAATCAACAAAAAAATGAAAATCACATCAAATTGATCCAGTGTAGACATTGCTAATGTTGTAAATGACTATTGTAGCTGGAAACTGATTATTTTTTTATGGAACATCTACATAGGCGTACAGAGGCCCATTATCAGCAACCATCACTCCTGTGTTCCAATGGCACGTTGTGTTAGCTAATCCAAGTTTAGAATTTTAAAAGGCTCATTGATCATGAGAAAACCCTTTTGCAATTATGTTAGCACAGCTGAAAACTGTTGTTCTGATTAAAGAAGCAATAAAATTGGCCTTCTTTAGTTAGACAAGTTGAGTATCTGGAGCATCAGCAATTGTGGGTTTGATTTTACAGGCTCAAAATGGCCAGAAACAAATGCCTTTCTTCTGAAACTCGTCAGTCTATTCTTGTTCTGAGAAATGAAGGCTATTCCATGCGAGAAATTGCCAAGAAACTGAAGATCTCGTACAACTTTGTGTACTACTCCCTTCACAGAACAGCGCAAACTGGCTCTAACCAGAATAGAAATAGGAGTGGGTTAACAACTTGGATTAGCTAACACAACGTGCCATTGGAACACAGGAGAGATGGTTGCTGATAATGGGCCTCTGTACGCCTATGTAGATATTCCATAAAAAATCATCAGTCTCCAGCTACAATAGTCATTTACAATATTAACAATGTCTACACTGTATTTCTGATCAATTTGATGTTATTTTAATGGGCAAAAAAAAATATTTTCTTTCAAAAACAAGGACATTTCTAAGTAAACCCAAACTTTTGAACTGTAGTGTATGTCCAGGAGACAGATAAGGATGAGTGAGCGAGAGAGAGAGACTGAGAGAGAGAGGAAATACATGCACGTATGCAGTTACAGACACGGAGGAGGAGAAATTGGGAATAAACTGAGGCAGGGACATTGTCAACATACAGAATGCATGCAATGCTTTAAATGCTGTTCGAATGCTGGAGAGGGAGGGAGGTAAAAACCAGGCGTCAGACTAGGCATCCTTCCACACACTCTGGGGGCCGTAATCGTGGTGGCTCCTCTACCATGGGAGAGGTGCAGCTGTGACAGTGTGACAGGACATGCCGCTGTGTGGGGTCGACGCCACACTTCAGGAATGACCCCTTGCACCCATGCTGGGGGTTCCCTGTTCCTGCACCACCACACCCCCCTCCCACCACACACACAAACACACCATCCGCCACCAACCACCAGTCAACTGTGGGAAAAAAACGTAGTCCCGGTTTTGTGACGTCCCTGTGGGGGGAACAGCAGATAAAGGAGCACAGAGGCTTTAGAAGGATAACTATTATCTGAGCCTGAATGTGAAGGCTGTGTGTGTGTGCGTGCGTGCGTGTTTGTGCATGCATGTTTGTGCGTGTGTAATGAAGGGTGTAGGATTTTAGATATTTGCATTGAAATGCTGAAAAAAGGGAAACTGAGCTGAAAGTGCTC
Organism: Oncorhynchus tshawytscha; assembly: GCF_018296145.1. Lineage (NCBI taxonomy): Eukaryota > Metazoa > Chordata > Actinopteri > Salmoniformes > Salmonidae > Oncorhynchus > Oncorhynchus tshawytscha. Next base: position 27,957,327 of record NC_056441.1, read on the forward strand.
CTTTGTTGGCCTATCGCTGACTGATAGCTGATTGACTGGCCACGCCTCCTATCTGAATACCTAGAAATTAGAGAGTAGACACTACAAAGCTAAAGCTGCCATCTCTCTCTGTCCATTGAGTCTTCCACTAAGGATAACCAACAAAAATGTCTATACTGTACAGTGCCTTTGGAAAGTACTCAGATCACTTGACTTTTTTCACATTTTGTTACGTTACAGCCTTATTCTAAAATTTATTTGAAAAAAAAATTTCCCTCATCAATCTACACACAATACCCCATAATGACAAAGCAAAACCAGATTTTTATAAAAAATGTGCTAATTTCTCAAATATAAAAACTTAAATATCACAAGTATTCAGACCCTTTACTCAGTATCTTGTTGAAGCACCTTTGGCAGTGATTACAGCCTCGAGTCTTCTTGGGTATGACGCTACAAGCTTGGCACACCTGTATTTGGGGAGTTTCTCCCATTCTTCTCTGCAGATCTTCTCAAGCTCTGTTAGGTTGGATGGGGAGCGTTGTTGCACAGCTAATTTCTTGTCTCTTCAGAGATGTATGATTGGGTTCGGGCTCTGGTTGGGCCACTCAAGGACATGAAGAGACTTGTCCCGAAGCCACTCCTGCATAGGCTTGGCTGTGTGCTTAGGGTTGTTGTCATGTTGGAGGGTGAAACTTCATCCCAGTCTGGAGCAGGTTTTCATTAAGGATCTCTCTGTACTTTGCTCCGTTCATCTTTGCCTCGACCCTGACTAGTCTCCCTGTCCCTGCCGCTCACAAACATCTCCACAGCATGATGTTGCCACCACCTTGCTTTACCGTAGACGTGATGCTTGTGAGCGGCAGGGACTGGGAGACGTGATGCTTGGCATTCAGGCCAAAGAGGTCAATCTTGGTGTCATTAGATCAGAGAATCAGGTTTCTCATGGTCTGAGTCTTTAGGTGCCTTTTGGCAAATTTCAAGCGGGCTGTCATCTGCTTTTTCCTGAGGAGTGGCTTCCGTCTGGCCACTCTACCATAAAGGCCTAATTGGTGGAGTGCTGCAGAGATGGTTGTCCTTTTGGAAGGTTCTCCCATCTCCACAGAGGAACTCTAGAGCTCTGTCAGAGTGACCATCGAGTTCTTGGTCACCTCCCTGGCCAAGGCCCTTCTCCCCCGATTGCTCAGTTTGGCCCGGGCGGCTAGCTCTAGGAATAGTCTTGGTGGTTCCAAACTTCTTCAATTTAAGAATTATGGAGGCCACTGTGTTCTTGGGGACCTTCAATGCTGCAGAAATGTTTTGGTACCCTTCCCTAGATCTGTGCCTCAACACAATCCTGTCTCTGAGCTCTACGGACAATTCCTTCGACCTGAATACTTTCCCCGAAGGCACTGTATGATGACTATAATGTTTGCCAAAGCAAGCTTAGCTCACGTATGACATTGGGTCTGTCACTATTACCAGATGAGGTGGCAGAACATTATCTATGGGTTCCTTGAAATATGACCATAACATTTGGAATGCAAACCGGCTTCTAGAATTTGGAACATGTAGGATTTGGAACATTGTCACGTTTAGAGGAGAAGAGACTCGAACTGGAACCTTGAGCAAGACACTGCTGCCTCGGCAGGGCAGAGCTTAACATAGCTGTTGCCAAATAGGGCATTTATAAAAGGTTGGCACAGACCCCTACAGCGTGGAGGCTGGCAAAGGCACGATGCCCACATCCTCAGATTGCTAACCAAGAGTTTATTTGGCATGTGTCACTGTAGTGTTCTGCTGCCTAGCTGTGGCTCCAACAACAGAATAACCTCTGAGAAACAGAGAGAGAAATTCATCATCTGATCTGAGGCTGAAAGTATTGATGAAAAAAAGAGATTGATGAGACTGTTGTTAATCTATTGTTGATTTGCTTTGAGTCCGTGGCACAGAACTGGAGGGGTGAGCAAAGCACCCACAAATGACTTAACCATATACGTTGAATAACTTACAGTACGAGTGCAACACTGTAACAATTGGAATACATTCATTAAGCCCTAATCTATGGATTTCACATGACTAGGAATTCAGATATGCATCTGTCAGATACCTTTTTTTTAAAAGGTAGGGGCGTGGATCAGAAAACCAGTCAGTATCTGGTGTGACCACCATTTACCTCATGCAGCACGACATCTCCTTCACATAGAGTTGATCAGGCTGTTGATTGTGGCCTGTGGAATGTTGTCCCACTCCTCTTCAACGGCTGTGAGAAGTTGCTGGATATTGGCGGGAACTGGAACACGCTATTGTACACCTCCATCCAGAGCAACCCAAACATGCTCAATTGGTGATATGTCTGGTGAGTATGCAGGCCATCGAAGAACTGGGACATTTTCAGCTTCCACGAATTGAGTACAGATCCTTGTGACATGGGGCCGTGCATTATCATGCTGAAACATGAGGTGATGGCAGTGGATGAATGGCACGACAATTTTTTTTTTTTTTCACCTTTATTTAACCAGGTAGGCCAGTTGAGAACAAGTTCTCATTTGCAACTGCGACCTGGCCAAGATAAAGCATAGCAGTGTGAGCAGACAACACAGAGTTACACATGGAATAAACAATTAACAAGTCAATAACACAGTAGAAAACAAAGGGGGGAGTCTATATACAATGTGTGCAAAAGGCATGAGGAGGTAGGCAAATAATTACAATTTTGCAGATTAACACTGGAGTGATAAATGATCAGATGGTCATGTACAGGTAGAGATATTGGTTTGCAAAAGAGCAAGTAAATAAATAAAAACAGTATGGGGTTGAGGACAATGGGCCTCATGATCTCGTCACGGTATCTCTGTGCATTCAAATTGCCATCAACAAAATTAAATTGTGTTCGTTGTTTGTAACTTATGCCTGCCCATACCATAACCCCACCATGGGACACTCTGTTCACAACGTTGATATCCGCAAACCGCTCGCCCATTCAACGCTATACACGCTGTGAGCCCACTGAAGTCAGTTACAACGCTGAACTGCAGTCAGGTCAAGACCCTGGTGAGGACGATGAGCACGCAGATGAGCTTCCATGAGACGGTTTCTGACAGTTTGTTGAGAAATTCTTCAGTTGTGCAAACCCACAATTTCATTAGCTGTGCAAACCCACAATTTCATCCGTTGTCCAAGTAGCTGGTCTCTGATGATCCCGCAGGTGAAGAAGCCAGACATGGAGGTCCTGGACTGGTGTGGTTACACGTGGTCTGTGGTTGTGAGGCTGGTTGGACATACTGCCAAATTCTCTAAAACGACATTGGAGGCAGCTGATGGTAGAGAAATGAACATTCAATTATCTGGCAACAGCTCTGGTGGACCTTCCTGCAGTCAGAATGTCAATTGCCCGCTCCATCAAACTTGAGACATCTGTGTCATTGTGTTGTGTGACAAAACGGCACATTTTACAGTGGCCTTCTATTGTCCCCAGCACAAGGTGCACCTGTATAAGGATCATGCTGTTTAATCAGCTTCTTGATATGCCCCACTCCTCAGGTAGATGGATTATCTTGGCAAAGGATCAAATGCCCACTAACAGGGATGGAAACTCATTTGAGGAGAAAATATTTTTGTGCATATGGAAAATGTCTGGGATCTTTTATTTCAGCTCATGGAACATGGGACCAACACTTTACATTCTGAGTTTATATGTTTATGTTTTCTTCGTGTGTATCAGAAATAGGTGTATGAATGTGAAAGCGCTAATATCAGTCATACTACTTCTCTGCTGTGACAGTGTCCTGTCCATGAACCTGCGTCTCCACTGGAGGATTTGGCTGAGTGCTTCTGAAAGAGAGGTTTCTATATCTGGTGTCTATGACAGCAGCAGGCGCCTCAGAACACAATCCTCAACCAGGCTGTTACAATAAAGTGACTTGTAAGAACACAAGACAGTCAGAGACAACGGCTACGTTTTCTTTCACACGGCAAGGAGAGAGACCATTAGCCTTCCTTCCTTCCTGCGTTCATTTCTGCAAATCAGACCATTTGAGTAAGGAGGAGGAGGAGGAGGAGGGGGAGATGTAGCTCAGTTATCATAGCATGTTGTAACTCTATCGCTTTTTAGAAAATGCAATTTAGAAAGAAAATGAAAAGAGGGGAGGTGGGTAATGGATGAAAAGAAGAGGCTTCACCCTAATAGACCTCTCTGTCTGTCAGTCACTAGGAGTAATGCAAAAACAACATATTAAGGGGAGGGGGCTGGGTTTAACATGATATATCTATTGTTGTGTGCAAGGGAACTGTATGAACACAGAGCAATAGGAACATTGAGCAGGAGGCGAAGGGGAGGCTTGGTTTGGTTTGCCTGTATAAGGCACTTCTTCCACTGCAAGAGAAGAGCGAGAAAGAGTGAGGGAGAGAGAGAGGAGAGGAGGCCCAAAAGAAAAAACGCACAAGGGGTTATGCAGAAACCCAGATTTAATGTAAGGCCTGGCTCCCTGCTATAACCAGGAGAGAGAGGGAAAAGCTGGTCTGGATCAGGCAGGTGGAGGAGAGGGAGGCAGAGACAGAAGGGGGCAGGGAGGAAGAGAACGGCGCCTGTCAAAGAGTCAGTCTGTCATCCACAAACCCAGACTACTAGTAGAGCTTTCAAAAAGGATTCTGTCCAATCAGAGAAGTTGCTGGCCCTGCACCCATGGTGATCATCTACATGTCAGAGAGGAATGTCTGCCTATTGAAATGAAACTACTATCTCTTAGCTCTAAAGCTGGGTAAACAATGGCATAATGCATTAAATTAACAAAACAGGCTCCAGGGAAATCAGGCCTCAACGCTTTAAATTGCCACACACCCCCCACACGCACACATACACACACACACACTGCCCTTGATTTTTATGGTTTCAATCCCAATAACCCTGTTATTAAACCACATTTACTCTAACTACATGCATGTACAATGCATACAGCAACCAATAATAGTTGCATCAGGCCAGGTGATGATGTACACTGGACTGGAAAGGTAAGGGGGAAACCTAATCAGTTGTCCAACTGAATGTATTCAACTGAAATGTGTCTTTCTCATTTAACCCAACCCCTTTGAATCAGAGAGGTGCGGGGTGCTGCCATAGTGGACATCCACGTCGCCGGCGCCCGGGGAACACTGGGTTAACTGCCCTGCTCAGGGGTGGTGGTGAATTTAAATGTGTTTAAATCTGTTATGGCCAGCGGACCTATTAATAATAAAACAACTATATATTTTACAACAGCTGGAGCACTGATACTTGTCTCAGGTGGTCATTTATGATAAGTCTGTATGTAACACATGCTGAAGAAATGAATGTCATTTTGTAGTAGTAGCCTAGCCGTGCCATCATATCCCCAGATTGTATTCCCATTTGGTCATTTATGTCATTTGAAACATTCAAATTCAAGGATATGAGGAAGTGTAATTCAAGTCTACGAGGAAGTGTAATTCAAGGGCAGCCAGTGTAATCTCTACTGGTGGTCTTTACTCTGGCAATACATTTAACATCAACCACATAATCAAGACAAGGTGTACTGTTCAGCACACAAAGCACAGTGTGAAAGGAGGAAGGACTCCAGCCTCTAGCCGGGTCTGTGTGCTTTAGGCTGTAAGCGCTGCCTCCCCAAATGTGTGACTCTGGGTGCGCCCCAAATGGCACCCTATTCCCTGTGTAGTGCACTACTTTTGACCAGGGCCCATCGAGCTCTATTAGGGCTCTGGTCAAAAGTAGTGCACTATATAGGGAATGGGGTGCCAAACACCGCCTCTGTTTGGTTTGTTTTCTCTGCTGGAGATCAGGTAGGAAACCCTCAGCAGTGGTTCCTCGCCCACAGCTTAATCTCAGCCACAATGACAGGGGGACAAAGCCGTCCGGCAGCCCGACAAGGTCCCACTATTATGTAACCATCGACAGCTGGGCACTACAGGGAGGGGTAAACCCCAGCCCCATCCTAGCCCTGTCCCCGTTGCCACGGCAGCACGCTCTCTGTGTCTATCAGACAGATGTGACAATCAAACGGGACTGACTGAGGGGAGAAGGTCCTGGGCAGAAACTACCCCTGCACCCTAACCCCTTGCCCCTAACGTTTATGGGGAAAGGGGGAATGGGGTAGGGGTTATTCTGGACAGTAGCATGGGGTTTCTGACAGGAGGGGCCATCCAGTCACAGAGTGATGTCAATACAGTCTAAATCTAAATAACAGCACGGCCCAGTGCAGAATGCTGAGCTGACCTTTCCTCCAGATCATCTAATGAATGTCATTGAGAGATACAGTTGGTCTACATTATAATTCCAAGGCTGTTCTTCCCACTCTCCAAATGTGACCATTACTGAAGGTTAACCACTGTGTTGATTTTGCATTACCTTCTCTTTCTGCTTTTACACAATGATTTTCTGAAGTAAAAAGACAAAGATCGGCTTGCTGGATGAGAAAGAGAGTGAGAGAGAGAGAAACAGCCTCTGTCTGTGATGATAGAGAATCATTTTCTTTGAAGTCCTCCCAAAAAATCTTCTTGGTTGCACGTCAATGAAATGAACCTCCCTGCTGTCAGCCTCTTTCAGAGACATGGGAGAAGGCATGAACATTTGTTTATAGACTCCCAACACTCCAACAGGAGGTGATTTTTCTCTATTGTGTTCCCTAATATGGCATCTCTTTGAAATGGTGGCACATTGACAGCGAACACAGCGGCACCCCAATGTTTGATTAAACTCCTGGCTGAGGCAGCCTCATTCCTTGCAGTCGGTCGGGCTGCCTGTATCTCTGTCCAACAGCCCCGCTGATGCTGAGAGCACAAACAAGGACAGACAGAGGATTCCGATAGAGGACGACAGACAGAGGATTCAGATAGAGGAGGACAGACAGAGGATTCCGATAGAGGAGGACAGACAGAGGATTCAGATAGAGGAGGACAGACAGAGGATTCCGATAGAGGAGGACAGACAGAGGATTCAGATAGAGGAGGACAGACAGATGAGAACAGAGGAGGACAAACAGGATTCCGATAGAGGAGGACAGACAGAGGATTCCGATAGAGGTGGACAGACAGAGGATTCCGATAGAGGAGGACAGACAGAGGATTCAGATAGAGGAGGACAGACAGAAGATTCAGATAGAGGAGGACAGACAGAAGATTCAGATAGAGGAGGACAGACAGAGGATTCAGATAGAGGAGGACAGACAGAGGATTCAGATAGAGGAGGACAGACAGATGAGAACAGAGGAGGACAGACAGAGGATTCAGATAGAGGAGGACAGACAGATGAGAACAGAGGAGGATAGACAGAGGATTCCGATAGAGGAGGACAGACAGCGGATTCAGATAGAGGAGGACAGACAGAGGATTCAGATAGAGGAGGACAGACAGAGGATTAAGATAGAGGAGGACAGAGGATTAAGATAGAGGAGGACAGACTGATGAGAACAGAGAAGGACAGACAAAGGAAACAAACAGAGGAGGACAGACAGATGAGAACAGAGGAGGATTCAGATAGAGGAGGACAGACAGATGAGAACAGAGGAGGACAGACAGAGGATTCCGATAGAGGAGGACAGAGGAGGACAGAGGATTCAAATAGAGGAGGACAGACAGAGGATTCAGACAGATGAGAACAGACAGAGGATTCAGACAGATGAGAACAGAGGAGGACAAACAGAGGAGGGCAGACAGAGGATTCCGATAGAGGAGGACAGACAGATGAGAACAGAGGAGGACAGACAGAGGATTCCAATAGAGGAGGACAGAGGATACAGATAGAGGAGGACAGACAGATGAGAACAGAGGAGGACAGACAGAGGTTTCAGATAGAGGAGGACAGACAGGGGATTCAGATAGAGGAGGACAGAGGAGGACAGACAGAGGATTCCGATAGAGGAGGACAGACAGAGGATTCAGATAGAGGAGGACAGACAGATGAGAACAGAAGAGGACAGACAGATGAGAACAGAGGAGGACAGACAGATGAGAACAGAGGAGGATAGACAGTGTATTCCGATAGAGGAGGACAGACAGCGGATTCAGATAGAGGATTACAGACAGAGGAACCAGACAGATGAGAACAGAGGAGGACAGACAGAGGATTCAGATAGAGGAGGACAGACAGATGAGAACAGAGGAGGACAGACAGAGGATTCAGATAGAGGAGGACAGACAGATGAGAACAGAGGAGGATATACAGAGGATTCCGATAGAGGAGGACAGACAGCGGATTCAGATAGAGGAGGACAGACAGAGGAGGACAGACAGAGGAGGACAAAACAGAGGATTCAGATAGAGGAGGACAGAGGATTAAGATAGAGGAGGACAGACAGATGAGAACAGAGGAGGACAGAGGATTAAGATAGAGGAGGACAGACAGATGAGAACAGAGAAGGACAGACAAAGGAAACAAACAGAGGAGGACAGACAGATGAGAACAGAGGAGGACAGACAGAGGATTCCAATAGAGGAGGACAGACAGAGGATTCAGATAGAGGAGGACAGACAGAGGATTCAGATAGAGGAGGACAGACAGATGAGAACAAAGGAGGATTCAGATAGAGGAGGACAAACAGATGAGAACAGAGGAGGACAGACAGAGGATTCCGATAGAGTAGGACAGACAGATGAGAACAGAGGAGGACAGAGGATTCAGATAGAGGAGGACAGACAGATGAGAACAGAGGAGGACAAACAGAGGAGGGCAGACAGAGGATTCTGATAGAGGAGGACAGACAGAGGATTCCAATAGAGGAGGACAGAGAGATGAGAACAGAGGAGGACAGACAGATGAGAACAGAGGAGGACAGACAGAGGTTTCAGATAGAGGAGGACAGACAGAGGATTCCGATAGAGGAGGACAGACAGAGGATTCCGATAGAGGAGGACAGAGGATTCAGATAGAGGAGGACAGACAGATGAGAACAGAGGAGGATAGACAGAGGATTCTGATAGAGGAGGACAGACAGCGGATTCAGATGGAGGAGGACAGACAGAGGAACCAGACAGATGAGAACAGAGGAGGACGGACGGAGGCTTCAGATAGAGGAGGACAGAGAAATGAGAACAGAGGAGGATAGACAGAGGATTCCGATAGAGGAGGACAGACAGCGGATTCAGATAGAGGAGGACAGACAGAGGATTCAGACAGATGAGAACAGACAGAGGATTCAGACAGATGAGAACAGAGGAGGACAAACAGAGGAAGGCAGACAGAGGATTCTGATAGAGGAGGACAGACAGATGAGAACAGAGGAGGACAGACAGAGGATTCCAATAGAGGAGGACAGAGGATTCAGATAGAGGAGGACAGACAGATGAGAACAGAGGAGGACAGACAGAGGTTTCAGATAGAGGAGGACAGACAGGGGATTCAGATAGAGGAGGACAGACAGAGGATTCTGATAGAGGAGGACAGACAGAGGATTCAGATAGAGGAGGATAGACAGATGAGAACAGAAGAGGACAGACAGATGAGAACAGAGGAGGACAGACAGATGAGAACAGAGGAGGATAGACAGTGTATTCCGATAGAGGAGGACAGACAGCGGATTCAGATAGAGGATTACAGACAGATGAGAACAGAGGAGGACAGACAGAGGATTCAGATAGAGGAGGACAGACAGATGAGAACAGAGGAGGACAGACAGAGGATTCAGATAGAGGAGGACAGACAGATGAGAACAGAGGAGGATAGACAGAGGATTCCGATAGAGGAGGACAGACAGCGGATTCAGATAGAGGAGGACAGACAGAGGATTCAGATAGAGGAGGACAGAGGATTAAGATAGAGGAGGACAGACAGATGAGAACAGAGGAGGACAGAGGATTAAGATAGAGGAGGACAGACAGATGAGAACAGAGAAGGACAGACAAAGGAAACAAACAGAGGAGGACAGAGGATGACAGACAGAGGATTCCAATAGAGGAGGACAGACAGAGGATTCAGATAGAGGAGGACAGACAGAGGATTCAGATAGAGGAGGACAGACAGATGAGAACAAAGGAGGATTCAGATAGAGGAGGACAGACAGATGAGAACAAAGGAGGATTCAGATAGAGGAGGACAGACAGATGAGAACAGAGGAGGACAGAGGATTCAGATAGAGGATTCAGACAGATGAGAACAGAGGAGGACAAACAGAGGAGGGCAGACAGAGGATTCTGATAGAGGAGGACAGACAGATGAGAACAGAGGAGGACAGACAGTGGAGGACAGACATATGAAAATAGAGGAGGACAGACAGAGGTTTCAGAGAGAGGAGGACAGACAGAGGATTCCGATAGAGGAGGACAGACAGAGGATTCCGATAGAGGAGGACAGAGGATTCAGATAGAGGAGGACAGACAGATGAGAACATTAGAGGACAGACAGATGAGAACAGAGGAGGATAGACAGAGGATTCTGATAGAGGAGGACAGACAGCGGATTCAGATAGAGGAGGACAGACAGATGAGAACAGAGGAGGACAGACAGAGGCTTCAGATAGAGGAGGACAGAGAAATGAGAACAGAGGAGGACAGACAGAGGATTCAGATAGAGGAGGACAGACAGATGAGAACAGAGGAGAACAGAGGAGAGGCAGACAGAGGAATCAGACACAGGAGGACAGACAGAGGAGGACAGGCAGGGGATAACCAGTAGATCCATAGGGAGGTGTGTTGGTTTTGCCACCCATTCCAAATACTTGAGTGCTGTTTGAGGGAAGAGCCTGTCCAGAGGACACATTCCAGGACCAGAGGGCAGACAGTGGAGAAGGTCGGCTTGGATAGACGGAGTCAGGCTGCTTCAGAGAGTATATTGCCATGGATCTCTGATGGATTTTAGGCTATATAGAGTCTATGATAGGGGAGTTGTGGTCTTCAAGTATGGATAGCATATATTACAGGACTGATGTCTGAGACGCATCCAAATGAACTAATCCATGTTGTGTTTTTGACCTTTTTAGTGTAAACATAAGTTCACTCTCTATTCTATTCTGGTGTTCATGTTGCCTACCATGTGACTGGAATGTTTTATAAGAATGTATATGGACAAAATAATACAGTTGATTTTACTATAGCAAAAATATTTATTGGCATTTAAAATGTGGAAATAGAAAATACATGTTTAAATTCTTACAGAGGCACTATTTAAAAATATAAATTGAAGAAATATAAAGCTGGAGTTGTGTTTGCATACTTTTTAAAGGGGTTTTGTGACAGATTAAAATCAAACTCCACTCCGGGTTTTCGAGGCGATTCTAGCTTCAATTTACTGTGTGCGCTTTCAGCGACGAAGCACGCACTGACAACCTTACGGATTCCTCCGCGGCTCACTTGTGTGTGTGTGTATGTGACTGTGTTTTTTGCCGGAAAACTACAAAATACTGGGCCATTTCACCACATAAAATTGTGCTGGAAAATATGATTTTACTCACTCTTTCCCAGGGGGGTGTGTGTCGTGGTTGAAATCTGTTAAATTACGATTTTAGTTAACGTAGGCACTATTTCGCCCGAATGTCCTGTCTTTCTAACACGTACAATGCATTCCTGTGTTGCTCCGCGGGTGATGGGGCCTGCCTGCTGCTGTCCCTGTTACTCCCGCTTTAGAAGAGAAGGGGAGAAGAGGAGAGGGTGAAGGGGAGAAGAGGAGAGGGTGAAGGGGAGAAGAGAAGAGGGTGAAGGGGAGAAGAGGAGAGGGTGAATGGGAGAAGAGGAGTGGGTGACTGGGAAGGGGAGAAGAAGAGAGGGTGACTGGGAAGGGGAGAAGAGAAGTGGGTGACTGGGAAGGGGAGAAGAGAAGTGAGTGACTGGGAAGGAGAGGAGAGAAGAGAAGAGGGTGACTGGGAAGGGGAGAAGAGAAGTGGGTGACTGGGAAGGGGAGAAGAGAAGTGGGTGACTGGGAAGGGGAGAAGAGAAGTGGGTGACTGGGAAGGGGAGAAGAGAAGTGGGTGACTGGGAAGGGGAGAAGAGAAGTGGGTGACTGGGAAGGAGAGAAGAGAAGAGGGTGACTGGGAAGGAGAGAAGAGAAGAGGGTGAAGGGGAGAAGAGAAGAGGGTGACTGGGAAGGGGAGAAGAGGGTGAAGGGGAGAAGAGAAGAGCGTGACTGGGCAGGAGAGAAGAGAAGAGGGTGACTGGGAAGGGGAGAAGAGAAGAGGGTGACTGGGAAGGGGAGAAGAGAAGAGGGTGACTGGGTAGGAGAGAAGAGAAGAGGGTGACTGGGTAGGAGAGAAGAGAAGAGGGTGACTGGGTAGGAGAGAAGAGAAGAGGGTGACTGGGAAGGAGAGAAGAGAAGAGGGTGACAGGGTAGGAGAGAAGAGAAGAGGGTGACTGAAGGGGAGAAGAGAAGAGGGTGATTGGAAAGGGGTGAAGAGAAGTGGGTGACTGGGAAGGGGAGAAGAGAAGTGGGTGACTGGGAAGGGGAGAAGAGAAGTGGGTGACTGGGAAGGAGAGAATAGAAGTGGGTGACTGGGAAGGAGAGAAGAGAAGAGGGTGACTGGGAAGGGAGAAGAGAAGTGGGTGACTGGGAAGGAGAGAAGAGAAGAGGGTGACTGGGAAGGAGAGAAGAGAAGAGGGTGAAGGGGAGAAGAGAAGAGGGTGATTGGGGAGGAGAGAAGAGGGTGACTGGGAAGGGGAGAAGAGAAGTGGGTGACTGGGAAGGGGAGAAGAGAAGTGGGTGAAGGGGAGAAGAGAAGAGGGTGACTGGGAAGGGCAGAAGAGAAGTGGGTGACTGGGAAGGGGAGAAGAGAAGTGGGTGAAGGGGAGAAAAGAAGAGGGTGACTGGGAAGGGGAGAAGAGAAGTGGGTGACTGGGAAGGGGAGAAGAGAAGTGGATGACTGGGAAGGGGAGAAGAGGGTGACTGGGAAGGGGAGAAGAGAAGTGGGTGACTGGGAAGGGGAGAAGAGAAGTGGGTGACTGGGAAGGGGAGAAGAGAAGAGGGTGACTGGGAAGGGGAGAAGAGAAGTGGGTGACTGGGAAGGGGAGAAGAGAAGAGGGTGACTGGGAAGGGGAGAAGAGAAGGGTGACTGGGAAGGGAGAAGAGAAGAGGGTGACTGGGAAGGGGAGAAGAGAAGTGGGTGAGAAGGGGAGAAGAGAAGTGGGTGACTGGGAAGGGGAGAAGAGAAGAGGTGACTGGGAAGGAGAGAAGAAGTGGGTGACTGGGAAGGGGAGAAGAGAAGAGGGTGACTGGGAAGGAGAGAAGAGAAGAGGGTGACTGGGAAGGGGAGAAGAGAAGAGGGTGACTGGGAAGGGGAGAAGAGAAGAGGGTGACTGGGAAGGAGAGAAGAGAAGTGGGTGACTGGGAAGGGGAGAAGAGAAGAGGGTGACTGGGAAGGGGAGAAGAGAAGAGGGTGACTGGGAAGGGGAGAAGAGAAGTGGGTGACTGGGAAGGGGAGAAGAGAAGTGGGTGACTGGGAAGGGGAGAAGAGAAGAGGGTGACTGGGAAGGGGAGAAGAGAAGTGGGTGACTGGGAAGGGGAGAAGAGAAGTGGGTGACTGGGAAGGGGAGAAGAGAAGTGGGTGACTGGGAAGGGGAGAAGAGAAGTGGGTGACTGGGAAGGGGAGAAGAGAAGAGGGTGACTGGGAAGGGGAGAAGAGAAGTGGGTGACTGGGAAGGGGAGAAGAGATGAGGGTGACTGGGAAGGGGAGAAGAGAAGTGCATGACTGGGAAGGGGAGAAGAGAAGTGGGTGAAGGGGAGAAGAAGAGAGGGTGACTGGGAAGGGGAGAAGAGAAGTGGGTGAATGGGATGGGGAGAAGAGAAGAGGGTAACTGGGAAGGGGAGAAGAGAAGTGGGTGACTGGGAAGGGGAGAAGAGAAGTGGGTGACTGGGAAGGGGAGAAGAGAAGAGGTGACTGGGAAGGAGAGAAGAGAAGTGGGTGACTGGGAAGAAACCAGAAGAGAAGTGGGTGACTGGGAAGGGGAGAAGAGAAGAGGGTGACTGGGAAGGAGAGAAGAGAAGTGGGTGACTGGGAAGGGGAGAAGAGAAGTGGGTGACTGGGAAGGAGAGAAGAGAAGAGGGTGACTGGGAAGGAGAGAAGAGAAGAGAATGAAGGGGAGAAGAGAAGAGGGTGATTGGGGAGGAGAGAAGAGAAGAGGGTGACTGGGAAGGAGAGAAGAGAAGCGGGTGAAGGGGAGAAGAGAAGAGGGTGATTGGGGAGGAGAGAAGAGGGTGACTGGGAAGGGGAGAAGAGAAGTGGGTGACTGGGAAGGGGAGAAGAGAAGTGGGTGAAGGGGAGAAGAGAAGAGGGTGACTGGGAAGGGCAGAAGAGAAGTGGGTGACTGGGAAGGGGAGAAGAGAAGAAGGGGGAGAAAGAAGAGGTGACTGGGAAGGAGAGAAGAGAAGAGGATGAAGGGAGAAGAGAAGACTGGGAAGGAAGAGAAGAGGGTGACTGGGAAGGGGAGAAGAGAAGTGGGTGACTGGGAAGGGAAGAGAAGAGAAGAGGGTGACTGGGAAGGAGAGAAGAGAAGAGGGTGACTGGGAAGGAGAGAAGAGAAGAGGGTGACTGGGAAGGAGAGGAGAAGGGGTGAGAAGAGAGAGAAGTGGGTGACTGGGAAGGAGAGAAGAGAAGAGGGTGACTGGGAAGGGAGAAGAGAAGAGGGTGACTGGGAAGGGGAGAAGAGAAGTGGGTGACTGGGAAGGGAGAAGAGAAGTGGGTGACTGGGAAGGGGAGAAGAGAAGAGGGTGACTGGGAAGGAGAGAAGAGAAGAGGGTGACTGGGAAGGGACCAGAAGAGAAGTGGGTGACTGGGAAGGGAGAAGAGAAGAGGGTGACTGGGAAGGAGAGAAGAGAAGAGGGTGACTGGGAAGGGAGAAGAGAAGAGGGTGACTGGGAAGGGAGAAGAGAAGAGGGTGACTGGGAAGGAGAGAAGAGAAGAGGGTGACTGGGAAGGGGAGAAGAGAAGTGGGTGACTGGGAAGGAGAAGAGAAGAGGGGGTGACTGGGAAGGGAGAAGAGAAGTGGGTGACTGGGAAGGGGAGAAGAGAAGTGGGTGAAAGGGGAGAAGAGGGTGACTGGGAAGGGAGAAGAGAAGAAGGGGAGAAGAGAAGTGGGTGACTGGGAAGGGGAGAAGAGAAGTGGGTGACTGGGAAGGGGAGAAGAGAAGAGGGTGACTGGGAAGGGGAGAAGAGAAGAGGGTGACTGGGAAGGAAAGAGAAGTGGGTGACTGGGAAGGGAGAGAGAGATGAGGGTGACTGGGAAGGGGAGAAGAGAAGTGCATGACTGGGAAGGGGAGAAGAGAAGGGGTGACTGGGAAGGGGAGAAGAAGAGAGGGTGACTGGGAAGGGGAGAGAAGTGGGTGAATGGGAAGGGGAGAAGAGAAGAGGGTGACTGGGAAGGGGAGAAGAGAAGTGGGTGACTGGGAAGGGGAGAAGAGAAGTGGGTGACTGGGAAGGGGAGAAGAGAAGAGGGTGACTGGGAAGGAGAGAAGAGAAGTGGGTGACTGGGAAGAAACCAGAAGAGAAGTGGGTGACTGGGAAGGGGAGAAGAGAAGAGGGTGACTGGGAAGGAGAGAAGAGAAGTGGGTGACTGGGAAGGGAGAAGAGAAGTGGGTGACTGGGAAGGAGAGAAGAGAAGAGGGTGACTGGGAAGGAGAGAAGAGAAGAGAATGAAGGGGAGAAGAGAAGAGGGTGATTGGGGGAGAGAGAGAAGAGGGTGACTGGGAAGGGGAGAAGAGAAGTGGGTGACTGGGAAGGGGAGAAGAGAAGAGGGTGACTGGGAAGGGGAGAAGAGAAGTGGGTGACTGGGAAGGGGAGAAGAGAAGTGGGTGAAAGGGGAGAAGAGAAGAGGGTGACTGGGAAGGAGAGAAGAGAAGAGGACTGAAGGGGAGAAGAGAAGAGGGTGACTGGGAAGGGAGAAGAGAAGTGGGTGACTGGGAAGGGGAGAAGAGAAGTGGGTGACTGGGAAGGGAGAGAAGAGAAGAGGGTGACTGGGAAGGAGAGAAGAGAAGAGGGTGACTGGGAAGGGAGAAGAGAAGGGGAGGAGAAGAGGGTGACTGGGAAGGAAGGAGAAGAGAAGTGGGTGACTGGGAAGGAGAGAAGAAGGGTGACTGGGAAGGAGAGAAGAGAAGAGGGTGAAGGGGAGAGAGAAGGGTGACTGGGAAGGGGAGAAGAGAAGTGGGTGACTGGGAAGGGGAGAAGAGAAGTGGGTGACTGGGAAGGGGAGAAGAGAAGTGGGTGACTGGGAAGGGGAGAAGAGAAGAGGGTGACTGGGAAGGGGAAGAGAAGACTGGGAAGGGAGAGAAGAGGGTGACTGGGAAGGGAGAAGAGAAGTGGGTGACTGGGAAGGGGAGAAGAGAAGTGGGTGACTGGGAAGGGAGAAGAGAAGGGGTGACTGGGAAGGGAGAAGAGAAGTGGGTGACTGGGAAGGGGAGAAGAGAAGTGGGTGACTGGGAAGGGAGAAGAGAAGAGAAGGGGTGACTGGGAAGGAGAGAAGAGAAGAGGGTGACTGGGAAGGAGAGAAGAAGAGGAAGAAGAGAAGAGGGTGACTGGGAAGGAGAGAGAGAAGAGGATGAAGAAAGAGAAGAGGGACTGGGAAGAGAGAAGAGAAGTGGGTGACTGGGAAGGAGAGAAGAGAAGAGGGTGACTGGGAAGGGGAGAAGAGAAGAGGGTGACTGGGAAGGGGAGAAGAGAAGTGGGTGACTGGGAAGGGGAGAAGAGAAGTGGGTGACTGGGAAGGAGAGAAGAGAAGAGAAGGGAGAGAAGAGAAGAGGGGTGACTGGGAAGGAGAAGAGAAGAGAAGAGAAGAGGTGACTGGGAAGGAGAGAAGAGAAGAGGGTGACTGGGAAGGGGAGAAGAGAGAGAGGGTGACTGGGAAGGGGAGAAGAGAAGAGGGTGACTGGGAAGGGGAGAAGAGAAGAGGGTGACTGGGAAGGGGAGAAGAGAAGAGGGTGACTGGGAAGGGGAGAAGAGAAGAGGGTGACTGGGAAGGAGAAGAGAAGAGGGTGACTGGGAAGGGAGAGAAGAGAAGGGAAGGGTGACTGGGAAGGGGAGAAGAGAAGACTGGGAAGGGGAGAAGAGAAGAGGGTGACTGGGAAGGGGAGAAGAGAAGAGGGTGACTGGGAAGGGGAGAGAGAGAAGTGGGTGACTGGGAAGGGAGAAGAGAAGAGGGTGACTGGGAAGGGGAGAAGAGAAGAGGGTGACTGGGAAGGGGAGAAGAGAAGAGGGTGACTGGGAAGGAGAAGAGAAGACTGGGAAGGGGAGAAGAGAAGTGGGTGAAGGGGAGAAGAGAAGAGGGTGACTGGGAAGGGAGAAGAGAAGAGGGTGACTGGGAAGGGAGAAGAGAAGAGGGTGACTGGGAAGGGGAGAAGAGAAGAGGGTGACTGGGAAGGGGAGAAGAGAAGAGGGTGACTGGGAAGGGGAGAAGAGAAGAGGGTGACTGGGAAGGGGAGAAGAGAAGTGGGTGACTGGGAAGGGAGAAGAGAAGAGGGTGACTGGGAAGGGGAGAAGAGAAGAGGGTGACTGGGAAGGAGAGAAGAGAAGAGGGTGACTGGGAAGGGGAGAAGAGAAGAGGGTGACTGGGAAGGAGAGAAGAGAAGAGGGTGACTGGGAAGGAGAGAGAAGAAGAGGGTGACTGGGAAGGAGAGAAGAGAAGAGGGTGACTGGGAAGGAGAGAAGAGAAGAGAATGAAGGGGAGTGACTGGGAAGGAGAGAAGAGAAGAGGGTGACTGGGAAGGAGAGAAGAGAAGAAGAGAAGAGAAGAGGGTGACTGGGAAGGAAGAGAAGAGAAGAGGGTGACTGGGAAGGGAGAAGAGAAGAGGGTGACTGGGGAGAGAAGAGAAGAGGGTGACTGGGAAGGGGAGAAGAGAAGAGGGTGACTGGGAAGGGGAGAAGAGAAGAAGGAGAAGAAGAGAAGAGGGTGACTGGGAAGGGAGAAGAGAAGTGGGTGACTGGGAAGGGGAGAAGAGAAGTGGTGACTGGGAAGGGGAGAAGAGAAGAGGGTGACTGGGAAGGGAGAAGAGAAGAGAAGAGGGTGACTGGGAAGGGGAGAAGAGAAGAGGGTGACTGGGAAGGAGAGAAGAGAAGAGGGTGACTGGGAAGGAGAGAAGAGAAGAGGAAGGGAGGGGGAAGAGAAGAGGGTGACTGGGGAGGAGAGAAGAGGGTGACTGGGAAGGGGAGAAGAGAAGAGGGTGACTGGGAAGGGGAGAAGAGAAGTGGGTGAAGAGAAGAGGGTGACTGGGAAGGGGAGAAGAGAAGTGGGTGACTGGGAAGGGGAGAAGAGAAGAGGGTGACTGGGAAGGAGAGAAGAGAAGTGGGTGACTGGGAAGGGGAGAAGAGAAGAGGGTGACTGGGAAGGAGAGAAGAGAAGAGGGTGACTGGGAAGGAGAGAAGAGAAGAGGGGGAGAGAAGAGAAGAGGGTGACTGGGAAGGAGAGAAGAGAAGAGGGTGACTGGGAAGGAGAGAAGAGAAGAGGGTGACTGGGAAGGGGAGGAGAGAAGAGGGTGACTGGGAAGGGGAGAAGAGAAGTGGGTGACTGGGAAGGGGAGAAGAGAAGTGGGTGAAGGGGAGAAGAGAAGAGGGTGACTGGGAAGGGGAGAAGAGAAGTGGGTGACTGGGAAGGGGAGAAGAGAAGTGGGTGAAGGGGAGAAAAGAAGAGGGTGACTGGGAAGGAGAGAAGAGAAGAGGATGAAGGGGAGAAGAGAAGTGGGTGACTGGGAAGGGGAGAAGAGAAGTGGGTGACTGGGAAGGGGAGAAGAGAAGTGGGTGACTGGGAAGGAGAGAAGAGAAGAGGGTGACTGGGAAGGAGAGAAGAGAAGAGGGTGACTGGGAAGGAGAGAAGAGAAGAGGGTGACTGGGAAGGAGAAGAAGAGAAGTGGGTGACTGGGAAGGAGAAAGTGGGTGACTGGGAAGGAGAGAAGAGAAGAGGACTGAAGGGGAGAGAGAGAAGAGGGTGACTGGGAAGGGGAGAAGAGAAGTGGGTGACTGGGAAGGGGAAAGAGAAGTGGGTGACTGGGAAGGGGAGAAGAGAAGTGGGTGACTGGGAAGGAGAAGAGAAGAGGGTGACTGGGAAGGGGAGAAGAGAAATGGGTGACTGGGAAGGGGAGAAGAGAAGTGGGTGACTGGGAAGGAGAAGAGAAGTGGGTGACTGGGAAGGGGAGAAGAGAAGTGGGTGACTGGGAAGGAGAAGAGAAGAGGGTGACTGGGAAGGGTAGAAGAGAAGAGAAGGGTGACTGGGAAGGGGAGAAGAGAAGTAGGGTGACTGGGAAGGGGAGAAGAGAAGTGGGTGACTGGGAAGGAGAGAAGAGAAGTGGGTGACTGGGAAGGAGAGAAGAGAAGAGGATGAAGGGGAGAAGAGAAGAGGGTGACTGGGAAGGAGAGAAGAGAAGAGGATGAAGGGGAGAAGAGAAGAGGGTGACTGGGAAGGAGAGAAGAGAAGTGGGTGACTGGGAAGGAGAGAAGAGAAGAGGGTGACTGGGAAGGGGAGAAGAGAAGAGGGTGACTGGGAAGGGGAGAAGAGAAGTGGGTGACTGGGAAGGGGAGAAGAGAAGTGGGTGACTGGGAAGGAGAGAAGAGAAGAGGGTGACTGGGAAGGAGAGAAGAGAAGAGGGTGAAGGGGAGAAGAGAAGAGGGTGACTGGGAAGGGGAGAGAAAGAGAAGAGAAGAGTGACTGGGAAGGAGAGAAGAGAAGAGGGTGACTGGGAAGGGGAGAAGAGAAGAGGGTGACTGGGAAGGGGAGAAGAGAAGAGGGTGACTGGGAAGGAGAGAAGAGAAGAGGGTGACTGGGAAGGAGAGAAGAGAAGAGGGTGACTGGGGGAAAGAGAAGAGGGTGAGAAGGAGAGAAGAGAAGAGGGTGACTGGGAAGGAGAGAAGAGAAGAGGGTGACTGGGAAGGGGAGAAGAGAAGAGGGTGACTGGGAAGGAGAGAAGAGAAGAGGGTGACTGGGAAGGAGAGAAGAGAAGAGGGTGACTGGGAAGGGAGAAGAGAAGAGGGTGAAGGGACTGGGAAGGGGAGAAGAGAAGAGACTGGGAAGGGGAGAAGAGAAGAGGGAAGGGGAGAAGAGAAGAGGGTGACTGGGAAGGAGAGAAGAGAAGAGGGTGACTGGGAAGGGGAGAAGAGAAGGGTGGGTGAAGGGGAGAAGAGAAGAGGGTGACTGGGAAGGGGAGAAGAGAAGTGGGTGACTGGGAAGGGGAGAAGAGAAGTGGGTGACTGGGAAGGGGAGAAGAGAAGGGTGACTGGGAAGGGGAGAAGAGAAGAGGGTGACTGGGAAGGGAGAAGAGAAGTGGGTGACTGGGAAGGGAGAAGAGAAGTGGGTGACTGGGAAGGGAGAAGAGAAGAGGGTGACTGGGAAGGGGAGAAGAGAAGTGGGTGACTGGGAAGGGAGAGAAGAGAAGAGGGTGACTGGGAAGGAGAAGAGAAGTGGGTGACTGGGAAGGGGAGAAGAGAAGAGGGTGACTGGGAAGGGAGAAGAGAAGAGGGTGACTGGGAAGGGAGAGAAAGAGAAGAGGGTGACTGGGAAGGGGAGAAGAGAAGTGGGTGACTGGGAAGGGGAGAAGAGAAGAGGGTGACTGGGAAGGAGAGAAGAGAAGTGGGTGACTGGGAAGGAGAGAAGAGAAGTGGGTGACTGGGAAGGGAGAAGAGAAGAGGGTGACTGGGAAGGAGAGAAGAGAAGTGGGTGACTGGGAAGGGGAGAAGAGAAGAGGGTGACTGGGAAGGGGAGAAGAGAAGAGGGTGACTGGGAAGGAGAGAAGAGAAGAGGGTGACTGGGAAGGGGAGAAGAGAAGAGAAGGGGTGACTGGGAAGGGAGAAGAGAAGAGGGTGACTGGGAAGGGGAGAAGAGAAGTGGGTGAAGGGAAGGGAGAAGAGAAGAGGGTGACTGGGAAGGAGAGAAGAGAAGAGGGTGAGAAGAGAAGTGGGAAGGAGGGAGAAGAGAAGAGGGTGACTGGGAAGGGGAGAAGAGAAGAGGGTGACTGGGAAGGGAAGAGAAGAGAAGAGGACTGGGAAGGGAGAAGAGAAGAGGGTGACTGGGAAGGAGAGAAGAGAAGAGGGTGACTGGGAAGGAGAGAAGAGAAGAGGGTGACTGGGAAGGAGAGAAGAGAAGGGGAGAAGAGAAGAGGGTGACTGGGAAGGGGAGAAGAGAAGAGGGTGAAGGGAAGGAGAGAAGAGAAGAGGGTGACTGGGAAGGGGAGAAGAGAAGAGGGTGACTGGGAAGGAGAGAAGAGAAGTGGGTGACTGGGAAGGGGAGAAGAGAAGAGGGTGACTGGGAAGGAGAGAAGAGAAGAGGGTGACTGGGAAGGAGAGAAGAGAAGAGGGTGACTGGGAAGGGGAGAAGAGAAGTGGGTGACTGGGAAGGGGAGAAGAGAAGAGAAGTGGGTGACTGGGAAGGGGAGAAGAGAAGTGGGTGACTGGGAAGGGGAGAAGAGAAGTGGGTGACTGGGAAGGGGAGAAGAGAAGTGGGTGACTGGGAAGGGGAGAAGAGAAGTGGGTGACTGGGAAGGGAGAAGAGAAGTGGGTGACTGGGAAGGAGAGAAGAGGGTGACTGGGAAGGAGAGAAGAGAAGAGGATGAAGGGGAGAAGAGAAGAGGGTGACTGGGAAGGAGAGAAGAGAAGAGGATGAAGGGGAGAAGAGAAGAGGGTGACTGGGAAGGAGAGAAGAGAAGAGGGTGACTGGGAAGGAGAGAAGAGAAGAGGGTGACTGGGAAGGGGAGAAGAGAAGAGGGTGACTGGGAAGGGGAGAAGAGAAGAGGGTGACTGGGAAGGGAGAAGAGAAGAGGGTGACTGGGAAGGAGAGAAGAGAAGAGGGTGACTGGGAAGGAGAGAAGAGAAGAGGGTGAAGGGGAGAAGAGAAGAGGGTGACTGGGAAGGAGAGAAGAGAAGAGGGTGAAGGGGAGAAGAGAAGAGGGTGACTGGGAAGGAGAGAAGAGAAGAGGGTGACTGGGAAGGGGAGAAGAGAAGAGGGTGACTGGGAAGGGGAGAAGAGAAGAGGGTGACTGGGAAGGAGAGAAGAGAAGAGGGTGACTGGGAAGGGAGAAGAGAAGAGGGTGACTGGGAAGGAGAGAAGAGAAGAGGGTGACTGGGAAGGAGAGAAGAGAAGAGGGTGACTGGGTAGGAGAGAAGAGAAGAGGGTGACTGAAGGGGAGAAGAGAAGAGGGTGACTGGGAAGGAGAGAAGAGAAGAGGGTGACTGGGAAGGAGAGAAGAGAAGAGGGTGAAGGGGAAGGAGATTGGGGAGAGAAGAGGGTGACTGGGAAGGGGAGAAGAGAAGTGGGTGACTGGGAAGGGGAGAAGAGAAGAGGGTGACTGGGAAGGGAGAAGAGAAGAGGGTGACTGGGAAGGGCAGAAGAGAAGTGGGTGACTGGGAAGGGAGAAGAGAAGTGGGGAAGGGGAGAAAAGAAGAGGGTGACTGGGAAGGGAAGAGAAGAGAAGTGGGTGACTGGGAAGGGGAGAAGAGAAGTGGATGACTGGGAAGGGAGAAGAGGGACTGACTGGGAAGGGAGAGAAAGACTGGGAAGGGAAGAGAAGAGAAGTGGGTGACTGGGAAGGGGAGAAGAGAAGTGGGTGACTGGGAAGGGGAGAAGAGAAGTGGGTGACTGGGAAGGGGAGAAGAGAAGTGGGTGACTGGGAAGGGGAGAAGAGAAGAGGGTGACTGGGAAGGGGAGAAGAGAAGTGGGTGACTGGGAAGGGGAGAAGAGATGAGGGTGACTGGGAAGGGGAGAAGAGAAGTGGGTGAATGGGAATGGGAGAAGAGAAGAGGGTAACTGGGAAGGGGAGAAGAGAAGTGGGTGACTGGGAAGGGGAGAAGAGAAGAGGTTGACTGGGAAGGAGAGAAGAGAAGTGGGTGACTGGGAAGAAACCAGAAGAGAAGACTGGGAAGGGAGAAGAGAAGAGGGTGACTGGGAAGGAGAGAAGAGAAGAGGGTGACTGGGAAGGGGAGAAGAGAAGTGGGTGAAAGGGGAGAAGAGAAGAGGGTGACTGGGAAGGGAGAAGAGAAGAGGGTGACTGGGAAGGGGAGAAGAGAAGTGGGTGACTGGGAAGGGAGAAGAGAAGTGGGTGACTGGGAAGGGGAGAAGAGAAGTGGGTGACTGGGAAGGAGAGAAGAGAAGAGGGTGACTGGGAAGGGGAGAAGAGAAGAGGGTGACTGGGAAGGGAGAAGAGAAGAGGGTGACTGGGAAGGGGAGAAGAGAAGTGGGTGACTGGGAAGGGGAGAAGAGAAGGGGTGAAGGGGAGAAGAGAAGAGGGTGACTGGGAAGGAGAGAAGAGAAGTGGGTGACTGGGAAGGGGAGAAGAGAAGAGGGTGACTGGGAAGGGAGAAGAGAAGAGGGTGACTGGGAAGGGAGAAGAGAAGAGGGTGACTGGGAAGGGGAGAAGAGAAGAGGGTGACTGGGAAGGGGAGAAGAGAAGTGGGTGACTGGGAAGGGAGAAGAGAAGTGGGTGACTGGGAAGGGGAGAAGAGAAGTGGGTGACTGGGAAGGGGAGAAGAGAAGTGGGTGACTGGGAAGGAGAGAATAGAAGTGGGTGACTGGGAAGGAGAGAAGAGAAGAGGGTGACTGGGAAGGAGAGAAGAGAAGTGGGTGACTGGGAAGGGGAGAAGAGAAGTGGGTGACTGGGAAGGAGAGAAGAGAAGAGGGTGACTGGGAAGGAGAGAAGAGAAGAGGGTGAAGGGGAGAAGAGAAGAGGGTGATTGGGGAGGAGAGAAGAGGGTGACTGGGAAGGGGAGAAGAGAAGTGGGTGACTGGGAAGGGGAGAAGAGAAGAGGTGAAGGGGAGAAGAGAAGAGGGTGACTGGGAAGGGCAGAAGAGAAGTGGGTGACTGGGAAGGGGAGAAGAGAAGTGGGTGAAGGGGAGAAAAGAAGAGGGTGACTGGGAAGGGAGAAGAGAAGAGGGTGACTGGGAAGGGGAGAAGAGAAGTGGATGACTGGGAAGGGGAGAAGAGGGTGACTGGGAAGGGGAGAAGAGAAGTGGGTGACTGGGAAGGGGAGAAGAGAAGTGGGTGACTGGGAAGGGGAGAAGAGAAGTGGGTGACTGGGAAGGGAGAAGAGAAGAGGGTGACTGGGAAGGGGAGAAGAGAAGAGGGTGACTGGGAAGGGGAGAAGAGAAGAGGGTGACTGGGAAGGGAGAAGAGAAGTGGGTGACTGGGAAGGGGAGAAGAGAAGAGGGTGACTGGGAAGGGGAGAAGAGAAGTGGGTGACTGGGAAGGGAGAAGAGAAGAGGGTGACTGGGAAGGGAGAAGAGAAGTGGGTGACTGGGAAGGGGAGAAGAGAAGAGGGTGACTGGGAAGGAGAGAAGAGAAGTGGGTGACTGGGAAGAAACCAGAAGAGAAGTGGGTGACTGGGAAGGGGAGAAGAGAAGAGGGTGACTGGGAAGGAGAGAAGAGAAGTGGGTGACCGGGAAGGGGAGAAGAGAAGTGGGTGACTGGGAAGGGGAGAAGAGAAGAGGGTGACTGGGAAGGGGAGAAGAGAAGTGGGTGACTGGGAAGGGGAGAAGAGAAGTGGGTGACTGGGAAGGGGAGAAGAGGGTGACTGGGAAGGGGAGAAGAGAAGTGGGTGACTGGGAAGGGGAGAAGAGAAGTGGGTGACTGGGAAGGGGAGAAGAGAAGTGGGTGACTGGGAAGGAGAAGAGAAGAGGGTGACTGGGAAGGGGAGAAGAGAAGTGGGTGACTGGGAAGGGCAGAAGAGATGAGGGTGACTGGGAAGGGGAGAAGAGAAGTGCATGACTGGGAAGGGGAGAAGAGAAGTGGGTGAAGGGGAGAAGAAGAGAGGGTGACTGGGAAGGAGAGAAGAGAAGTGGGTGACTGGGAAGAAACCAGAAGAGAAGTGGGTGACTGGGAAGGGGAGAAGAGAAGAGGGTGACTGGGAAGGGGAGAAGAGAAGAGGGTGACTGGGAAGGAGAGAAGAGAAGAGGGTGACTGGGAAGGGGAGAAGAGAAGAGGGTGACTGGGAAGGAGAGAAGAGAAGTGGGTGACTGGGAAGGAGAGAAGAGAAGAGGGTGACTGGGAAGGAGAGAATAGAAATGGGTAACTGGGAAGGGGAGAAGAGAAGTGGGTGACTGGGAAGGGGAGAAGAGAAGTGGGTGACTGGAAAGGGGAGAAGAGAAGTGGGTGACTGGGAAGGAGAGAAGAGGGTGACTGGGAAGGAGAGAAGAGAAGAGGATGAAGGGGAGAAGAGAAGAGGGTGACTGGGAAGGAGAGAAGAGAAGAGGATGAAGGGGAGAAGAGAAGAGGGTGACTGGGAAGGAGAGAAGAGAAGAGGGTGACTGGGAAGGAGAGAAGAGATGTGGGTGACTGTGATGGAGAGAAGAGAAGAGGGTGACTGGGAAGGAGAGAAGAGAAGTGGGTGACTGGGAAGGGGAGAAGAGAAGTGGGTGACTGGGAAGGGGAGAAGAGAAGAGGTTGACTGGGAAGGAGAGAAGAGAAGTGGGTGACTGGGAAGAAACCAGAAGAGAAGTGGGTGACTGGGAAGGGGAGAAGAGAAGAGGGTGACTGGGAAGGAGAGAAGAGAAGAGGGTGACTGGGAAGGGGAAGGGGAGAAGAGAAGAGGGTGACTGGGAAGGAGAGAAAGAGAAGAGGGTGACTGGGAAGGAGAGAAGAGAAGAGGGTGACTGGGAAGGGGAGAAGAGAAGTGGGTGACTGGGAAGGGAGAAGAGAAGTGGGTGACTGGGAAGGGGAGAAGAGAAGACTGGGAAGGGGAGAAGAGAAGTGGGTGACTGGGAAGGAGAAGAGAAGTGGGTGACTGGGAAGGAGAGAAGAGGGTGACTGAAGGAGAGAAGAGAAGAGGACTGAAGGAAGGAGAAGAGAAGAGGGTGACTGGGAAGGAGAGAAGAGAAGAGGAAGAGAAGGGAAGGAGAGAAGAGAAGAGGGTGACTGGGAAGGAGAAGAGAAGAGAAGAGAAGTGGGTGACTGGGAAGGAGAGAAGAGAAGAGGGTGACTGGGAAGGAGAGAAGAGAAGTGGGTGACTGGGAAGGAAGAGAAGAAGAAGAAGAGGGTGACTGGGAAGGAGAGAAGAGAAGAGGGTGACTGGGAAGGAGAAGAGAAGAGGGTGACTGGGAAGGAGAGAAGAGAAGAGGGTGAAGGGAAGGGGAGAAGAAGGGTGACTGGGAAGGAGAAGAGAAGTGGGTGACTGGGAAGGGGAGAAGAGAAGAGGGTGACTGGGAAGGGGAGAAGAGAAGTGGGTGACTGGGAAGGGGAGAAGAGAAGAGGGTGACTGGGAAGGAGAGAAGAGAAGTGGGTGACTGGGAAGGAGAGAAGAGAAGAGGGTGACTGGGAAGGGAGAAGAGAAGAGGGTGACTGGGAAGGAGAGAAGAGAAGAGGGTGACTGGGAAGGGGAGAAGAGAAGAGGGTGACTGGGAAGGGGAGAAGAGAAGAGGGTGACTGGGAAGGAGAGAAGAGAAGAGGGTGACTGGGAAGGAGAGAAGAGAAGAGGGTGACTGGGAAGGGAGAAGAAGAGGGACTGGGAAGGGGAGAAGAGAAGTGGGTGACTGGGAAGGAGAGAGAAGAGAAGACTGGGAAGGGGAGAAGAGAAGAGGGTGACTGGGAAGGGAGAAGAGAAGTGGGTGACTGGGAAGGGAGAAGAGAAGTGGGTGACTGGGAAGGAGAGAAGAGAAGAGGGTGACTGGGAAGGGGAGAAGAGAAGTGGGTGACTGGGAAGGGGAGAAGAGAAGTGGGTGACTGGGAAGGGGAGAAGAGAAGAGGGTGACTGGGAAGGGGAGAAGAGAAGTGGGTGACTGGGAAGGGGAGAAGAGAAGTGGGTGACTGGGAAGGGAGAAGAGAAGACTGGGAAGGAGAGAGAAGAGAAGAGGGTGACTGGGAAGGAGAAAGAGAAGAGTGACTGGGAAGAGAAGAGAAGAGGGTGACTGGGAAGGGAGAAGAGAAGAGGGAAGGGGAAAGGGAGAAGAGAAGGGGTGACTGGGAAGGAGAGAAGAGAAGAGGGTGACTGGGAAGGAGAGAAGAGAAGAGGGTGACTGGGAAGGAGAGAAGAGAAGAGGGAAGGAGAGAAGAGAAGAGGGTGACTGGGAAGGGAGAAGAGAAGAGGGTGACTGGGAAGGAGAGAAAAGAAGAGGGTGACTGGGAAGGAGAGAAGAGAAGAGGATGAAGGGGAGAAGAGAAGTGGGTGACTGGGAAGGGGAGAAGAGAAGTGGGTGACCGGGAAGGGGAGAAGAGAAGTGGGTGACTGGGAAGGGGAGAAGAGAAGAGGGTGACTGGGATGGAGAGAAGAGAAGAGGGTGACTGGGATGGAGAGAAGAGAAGAGGGTGACTGGGAAGGAGATAAGAGAAGTGGGTGACTGGGAAGGAGAGAAGTGGGTGACTGGGAAGGAGAGAAGAGAAGAGGGTGAAAGGGAGGAGAGAAGAGGGTGACTGGGAAGGGGAGAAGAGAAGTGGGTGACTGGGAAGGAGAGAAGAGAAGAGGGTGACTGGGAAGGGGAGAAGAGAAGTGGGTGACTGGGAAGGGGAGAAGAGGGGGTGACTGGGAAGGGAGAAGAGAAGTGGGTGACTGGGAAGGGGAGAAGAGAAGTGGGTGACTGGGAAGGGGAGAAGAGAAGAGGGTGACTGGGAAGGGGAGAAGAGAAGGGGAGGGTGACTGGGAAGGGGAGAAGAGAAGTGGGTGACTGGGAAGGGGAGAAGAGAAGAGGGTGACTGGGAAGGAGAGAAGAGAAGTGGGTGACTGGGAAGGGGAGAAGAGAAGAGGGTGACTGGGAAGGGAGAAGAGAAGGGGGTGACTGGGAAGGGGAGAAGAGAAGAGGGTGACTGGGAAGGGGAGAAGAGAAGAGGGTGACTGGGAAGGGGAGAAGAGAAGAGGGTGACTGGGAAGGGGAGAAGAGAAGTGGGTGACTGGGAAGGGAGAAGAGAAGAGGGTGACTGGGAAGGGAGAAGAGAAGTGGGTGACTGGGAAGGGGAGAAGAGAAGTGGGTGACTGGGAAGGGAGAAGAGAAGAGGGTGACTGGGAAGGAGAGAAGAGAAGAGGGTGACTGGGAAGGAGAAGAGAAGTGGGTGACTGGGAAGGGGAGAAGAGAAGAGGGTGACTGGGAAGGAGAGAAGAGAAGAGGGTGACTGGGAAGGGGAGAAGAGAAGAGGGTGACTGGGAAGGGGAGAAGAGAAGAGGGTGACTGGGAAGGAGAGAAGAGAAGAGGGTGACTGAAGGGGAGAAGAGAAGAGGGTGACTGGGAAGGAGAGAAGAGAAGAGGGTGACTGGGAAGAGAAAGAGAAGAGGGTGAAGGGAGAAGAGAAGACTGGGAAGGAGAAGAGAAGAGGGTGACTGGGAGGAGAGAAGAGAAGAGGGTGACTGGGAAGGAGAGAAGAGAAGAGGGGGAGAAGAGAAGAGGGTGACTGGGAAGGAGAGAGAGAAGAGGGTGACTGGGAAGGAGAGAAGAGAAGTGGGTGACTGGGAAGGGGAGAAGAGAAGAGGGTGACTGGGAAGGGGAGAAGAGAAGAGGGTGACTGGGAAGGGGAGAAGAGAAGTGGGTGACTGGGAAGGGGAGAAGAGAAGTGGGTGACTGGGAAGGAGAGAAGAAGAGGGTGACTGGGAAGGGAGAAGAGAAGGGGTGACTGGGAAGGGGAGAAGAGAAGTGGGTGACTGGGAAGGGGAGAAGAGAAGTGGGTGACTGGGAAGGGGAGAAGAGAAGTGGGTGACTGGGAAGGGGAGAAGAGAAGTGGGTGACTGGGAAGGGAGAAGAGAAGTGGGTGACTGGGAAGGAGAAGAGGGTGACTGGGAAGGAGAGAAGAGAAGAGGATGACTGGGAAGGAGAGAAGAGAAGAGGGTGACTGGGAAGGAGAGAAGAGAAGAGGGTGACTGAGAAGAGAAGAGGGTGGGGAAGGAGAGAAGAGAAGAGGGTGACTGGGAAGGAGAGAAGAGAAGAGGGTGACTGGGAAGGAGAGAAGAGAAGAGGGTGACTGGGAAGGAGAGAAGAAAGAGGGTGACTGGGAAGGAGAAGAGAAGACTGAAGAGAAGAGAAGAGACTGGGAAGGAGAGAAGAGAAGAGGGTGACTGGGAAGGAGAGAAGAGAAGAGGGTGACTGGGAAGGAGAGAAGAGGGGTGACTGGGAAGGGGAGAAGAGAAGTGGGTGACTGGGAAGGGGAGAAGAGAAGTGGGTGACTGGGAAGGGGAGAAGAGAAGTGGGTGACTGGGAAGGGAGAGAAGAGAAGAGGGTGACTGGGAAGGAGAGAAGAGAAGAGGGTGACTGGGAAGGGAGAAGAAGAGAAGTGGGTGACTGGGAAGGGGAGAAGAGAAGAGGGTGACTGGGAAGGGGAGAAGAGAAGAGGGTGACTGGGAAGGGGAGAAGAGAAGAGGGTGACTGGGAAGGAGAGAAGAGAAGTGGGTGACTGGGAAGGGAGAAGAGAAGAGGGTGACTGGGAAGGGAGAAGAGAAGTGGGTGACTGGGAAGGGGAGAAGAGAAGAGGGTGACTGGGAAGGGAGAAGAGAAGAGGGTGACTGGGAAGGGGAGAAGAGAAGTGGGTGACTGGGAAGGGGAGAAGAGAAGTGGGTGACTGGGAAGGGGAGAAGAGAAGTGGGTGACTGGGAAGGGGAGAAGAGAAGTGGGTGACTGGGAAGGGGAGAAGAGAAGTGGGTGACTGGGAAGGGGAGAAGAGAAGAGGGTGACTGGGAAGGGGAGAAGAGAAGTGGGTGACTGGGAAGGGGAGAAGAGAAGAGGGTGACTGGGAAGGGGAGAAGAGAAGTGGGTGACTGGGAAGGGGAGAAGAGAAGAGGGTGACTGGGAAGGGGAGAAGAGAAGTGGGTGACTGGGAAGGGGAGAAGAGAAGAGGGTGACTGGGAAGGGGAGAAGAGAAGTGGGTGACTGGGAAGGAGAAGAGAAGAAGAGGGTGACTGGGAAGGGGAGAAGAGAAGAGGGTGACTGGGAAGGAGAGAAGAGAAGTGGGTGACTGGGAAGGGGAGAAGAGAAGTGGGTGACTGGGAAGGGAGAAGAGAAGAGGGTGACTGGGAAGGGAGAAGAGAAGAGGGTGACTGGGAAGGAGAGAAGAGAAGAGGGTGACTGGGAAGGGAGAAGAGAAGAGGGTGACTGGGAAGGAGAGAAGAGAAGAGGATGAAGGGGAGAGAGAGAAGAGGGTGACTGGGAAGGAGAGAAGAGAAGTGGGTGACTGGGAAGGAGAAGAGAAGAGGGTGACTGGGAAGGGGAGAAGAGAAGAGGGTGACTGGGAAGGAGAGAAGAGAAGAGGGTGACTGGGAAGACTGGGAGAGAAGGGGAGAAGAGAAGAGGGTGACTGGGAAGGAGAGAAGAGAAGAGGGTGACTGGGAAGGGGAGAAGAGAAGAGGGTGACTGGGAAGGGGAGAAGAGAAGTGGGTGACTGGGAAGGAGAGAAGAGAAGTGGGTGACTGGGAAGGAGAGAAGAGAAGAAGGGAAGAGAAGAGAAGAGGGTGACTGGGAAGGGGAGAAGAGAAGAAGAAGAGAAGAGGGTGACTGGGAAGGAGAGAAGAGAAGAGGGTGACTGGGAAGGGGAGAAGAGAAGAGAAGTGACTGGGAAGGGGAGAAGAGAAGAGGGTGACTGGGAAGGAGAGAAGAGAAGAGGGTGACTGGGAAGGGAGAAGAAGACTGGGAAGGAGAGAAGAGAAGAGGGTGACTGGGAAGGGAGAAGAGAAGAGGGTGACTGGGAAGGGGAGAGAAGAGAAGAGGGTGACTGGGAAGGAGAGAAGAGAAGAGGGTGACTGGGAAGGGGAGAAGAGAAGTGGGTGACTGGGAAGGAGAGAAGAGAAGTGGGTGACTGGGAAGGAGAGAAGAGAAGAGGGTGACTGGGAAGGAGAGAAGAGAAGAGGGTGACTGGGAAGGGGAGAAGAGAAGTGGGTGACTGGGAAGGGGAGAAGAGAAGTGGGTGACTGGGAAGGGGAGAAGAGAAGTGGGTGACTGGGAAGGAGAGAAGAGAAGTGGGTGACTGGGAAGGAGAGAAGAGAAGAGGGACTGAAGGAAGAGAAGAGGGTGACTGGGTGAGAAGAGAAGGGAAGGGGAGAAGAGAAGAGAGAAGAGAAGGGGTGACTGGGAAGGGGAGAAGAGAAGAGGGTGACTGGGAAGGGGAGAAGAGAAGAGGGTGACTGGGAAGGAGAGAAGAGAAGAGGGTGACTGGGAAGGAGAGAAGAGAAGAGGGTGACTGAAGGAGAGAAGAGAAGAGGGTGACTGGGAAGGAGAGAAGAGAAGAGGGTGACTGGGAAGGAGAGAAGAGAAGAGGGTGACTGGGAAGGGGAGAAGAGAAGAGGGTGACTGGGAAGGGGAGAAGAGAAGTGGGTGACTGGGAAGGGGAGAAGAGAAGTGGGTGACTGGGAAGGGGAGAAGAGAAGTGGGTGACTGGGAAGGGGAGAAGAGAAGTGGGTGACTGGGAAGGAGAGAAGAGAAGAGGGTGACTGGGAAGGGGAGAAGAGGGTGAAGGGGAGAAGAGAAGAGCGTGACTGGGCAGGAGAGAAGAGAAGAGGGTGACTGGGAAGGGGAGAAGAGAAGAGGGTGACTGGGAAGGGGAGAAGAGAAGAGGGTGACTGGGATGGAGAGAAGAGAAGAGGGTGACTGGGAAGGAAGAGAGAAGAGAAGAGGGTGACTGGGAAGGAGAGAAGAGAAGAGGGTGACTGGGAAGGAGAGAAGAGAAGAGGGTGACTGGGAAGGAGAGAAGAGAAGAGGGTGACTGGGAGGGGAGAAGAGAAGAGGGTGACTGGGAAGGGGAGAAGAGAAGAGGGTGACTGGGAAGGGGAGAAGAGAAGTGGGTGACTGGGAAGGGAGAAGAGAAGAGGGTGACTGGGAAGGAGAGAAGAGAAGGGAAGGGAGAAGAGAAGAGGGTGACTGGGAAGGGGAGAAGAGAAGTGGGTGACTGGGAAGGGAGAGAGAAGAGAAGGGGAAGAAAGACTGGGAAGGAGAGAAGAGAAGAGGGTGACTGGGAAGGAGAGAAGAGAAGAGGGTGACTGGGAAGGAGAAAGAGAAGAGGGTGAAGGGGAGGAGAGAAGAGGGTGACTGGGAAGGAGAGAAGAGAAGAGGGTGAAGGGGAGAAGAGAAGAGGGTGACTGGGAAGGAGAGAAGAGAAGTGGGGACTGGGAAGGGGAGAAGAGAAGTGGGTGACTGGGAAGGGGAGAAGAGAAGAGGGTGACTGGGAAGGGAGAAGAGAAGAGGGTGACTGGGAAGGGAGAAGAGAAGAGGGTGACTGGGAAGGGGAGAAGAGAAGAGAAGAGAAGTGGGTGACTGGGAAGGGGAGAAGAGAAGAGGTGACTGGGAAGGAGAGAGAGAGAAGAGGGTGACTGGGAAGGGAGAAGAGAAGACTGGGAAGGACTGAAGAGAAGGGATGAAGGAGAGAAGAGAAGAGGGTGACTGGGAAGGAGAGAAGAGAAGAGGACTGAAGGGGAGAAGAGAAGAGGGTGAGGGAAGGAGAAGAGAAGGGTGACTGGGAAGGAGAGAAGAGAAGAGGTGACTGGGAAGGGGAGAGAGAGAAGAGGGTGACTGGGAAGGGGAGAAGAGAAGAGGGTGACTGGGAAGGGGAGAAGAGAAGTGGGTGACTGGGAAGGGGAGAAGAGAAGAGGGTGACTGGGAAGGGGAGAAGAGAAGTGGGTGACTGGGAAGGGGAGAAGAGAAGAGGGTGACTGGGAAGGGGAGAAGAGAAGTGGGTGACTGGGAAGGAGAGAAGAGAAGAGGGTGACTGGGAAGGAGAGAAGAGAAGAGGGTGACTGGGAAGGGGAGAAGAGAAGAGGGTGACTGGGAAGGGGAGAAGAGAAGAGGGTGACTGGGAAGGGAAGAAAGGAGGGAAGGGAGAAGAGAAGAGAAGAGGGTGACTGGGAAGGGAGAAGAGAAGAGGGTGACTGGGAAGGGGAGAAGAGAAGAGGGTGACTGGGAAGGGGAGAAGAGAAGTGGGTGACTGGGAAGGGAGAAGAGAAGTGGGTGACTGGGAAGGGAGAAGAGAAGAGGGTGACTGGGAAGGGGAGAAGAGAAGAGGGTGACTGGGAAGGGAGAAGAGAAGTGGGTGACTGGGAAGGGAAGAGAAGAGAAGTGGGTGACTGGGAAGGGGAGAAGAGAAGTGGGTGACTGGGAAGGGGAGAAGAGAAGAGGGTGACTGGGAAGGAGAAGAGAAGGGGAGAAGAGAAGACTGGGAAGGGGAGAAGAGAAGAGGGTGACTGGGAAGGGGAGAAGAGAAGGACTGGGAAGGGGAGAAGAGAAGAGGGTGACTGGGAAGGGAGAAGAGAAGTGGGTGACTGGGAAGGGGAGAAGAGAAGAGGGTGACTGGGAAGGGGAGAAGAGAAGAGGGTGACTGGGAAGGGGAGAAGAGAAGTGGGTGACTGGGAAGGGGAGAAGAGAAGAGGTGACTGGGAAGGAGAGAAGAGAAGAGGGTGACTGGGAAGAAACCAGAAGAGAAGTGGGTGACTGGGAAGGGAGAAGAGAAGAGGGTGACTGGGAAGGAGAGAAGAGAAGAGGGTGACTGGGAAGGGGAGAAGAGAAGAGGGTGACTGGGAAGGAGAGAGAGAAGGTGACTGGGAAGGAGAGAAGAGAAGAGAAGGGGAGAAGAGAAGAGGGTGACTGGGAAGGAGAGAAGAGAAGTGGGTGACTGGGAAGGAGAGAAGAGAAGAGGGTGACTGGGAAGGGGAGAAGAGAAGAGGGTGACTGGGAAGGAGAGAAGAGAAGAGGGTGACTGGGAAGGAGAGAAGAGAAGAGGATGAAGGGGAGAAGAGAAGAGGGTGACTGGGAAGGAGAGAAGAGAAGTGGGTGACTGGGAAGGAGAGAAGAGAAGAGGGTGACTGGGAAGGGGAGAAGAGAAGAGGGTGACTGGGAAGGAGAGAAGAGAAGAGGGTGACTGGGAAGGGGAGAAGAGAAGAGGGTGACTGGGAAGGGGAGAAGAGAAGAGGGTGACTGGGAAGGGAGAAGAAGAGAAGGGGAGAAGAGAAGAGACTGGGAAGGGGAGAAGAGAAGAGGGTGACTGGGAAGGAGAAGAGAGGGTGACTGGGAAGGGGAGAAGAGAAGAGAGTGACTGGGAAGGGGAGAAGAGAAGTGGGTGACTGGGAAGGGGAGAAGAGAAGAGGGTGACTGGGAAGGGGAGAAGAGAAGACTGGGAAGGGGAGAAGAGAAGTGGGTGACTGGGAAGGGGAGAAGAGAAGAGGGTGACTGGGAAGGAGAGAAGAGAAGAGGGTGACTGGGAAGGAGAGAAGAGAAGAGGGTGACTGGGAAGGAAGAGAGAAGAGAAGGGGTGACTGGGAAGGGAGAGAGAGAAGAGGGTGACTGGGAAGGGGAGAAGAGAAGTGGGTGACTGGGAAGGAGAGAAGAGAAGAAGAGAAGTGGGTGACTGGGAAGGAGAGAAGAGAAGAGGGTGACTGGGATGGAGAGAAGAGAAGAGGGTGACTGGGAAGGAGAGAAGAGAAGAGGGTGACTGGGAAGGAGAGAAGTGGGTGACTGGGAAGGAGAGAAGAGAAGAGGGTGAAGGGGAGGAGAGAAGAGGGTGACTGGGAAGGGGAGAAGAGAAGTGGGTGACTGGGAAGGGGAGAAGAGAAGTGGGTGACTGGGAAGGGGAGAAGAGAAGTGGGTGACTGGGAAGGGGAGAAGAGAAGAGGTTGACTGGGAAGGAGAGAAGAGAAGTGGGTGACTGGGAAGAAACCAGAAGAGAAGTGGGTGACTGGGAAGGGGAGAAGAGAAGAGGGTGACTGGGAAGGAGAGAAGAGAAGAGGGTGACTGGGAAGGGGAGAAGAGAAGAGGGTGACTGGGAAGGAGAGAAGAGAAGAGGGTGACTGGGAAGGAGAGAAGAGAAGTGGGTGACTGGGAAGGGGAGAAGAGAAGAGAAGTGGGTGACTGGGAAGGGGAGAAGAGAAGTGGGTGACTGGGAAGGGGAGAAGAGAAGTGGGTGACTGGGAAGGGGAGAAGAGAAGAGAAGGGGACTGGGAAGGGGAGAAGAGGGTGACTGGGAAGGGGAGAAGAGAAGTGGGTGACTGGGAAGGGAGAAGAGAAGTGGGTGACTGGGAAGGGGAGAAGAGAAGTGGGTGACTGGGAAGGGGAGAAGAGAAGGGGTGACTGGGAAGGGGAGAAGAGAAGTGGGTGACTGGGAAGGGGAGAAGAGAAGAGGGTGACTGGGAAGGAGAGAAGAGAAGAGGGTGACTGGGAAGGGAGAGAAGAGATGAGGGTGACTGGGAAGGGGAGAAGAGAAGAGGGTGACTGGGAAGGGGAGAAGAGAAGAGGGTGACTGGGAAGGAGAGAAGAGAAGTGGGTGACTGGGAAGGGGAGAAGAGAAGAGGGTGACTGGGAAGGGGAGAAGAGAAGTGGGTGACTGGGAAGGGAGAAGAGAAGAGGGTGACTGGGAAGGGGAGAAGAGAAGAGGTGACTGGGAAGGAGAGAAGAGAAGTGGGTGACTGGGAAGGGAGAAGAGAAGTGGGTGACTGGGAAGGGGAGAAGAGAAGAGGGTGACTGGGAAGGAGAGAAGAGAAGAGGGTGACTGGGAAGGAAAGGGGAGAAGAGAGAAGAGAAGGGTGACTGGGAAGGAGAGAAGAAGGTGACTGGAAAGGAGAGAAGAGAAGAGGATGAAGGGGAGAAGAGAAGAGGGTGACTGGGAAGGAGAGAAGAGAAGTGGGTGACTGGGAAGGAGAGAAGAGAAGAGGGTGACTGGGAAGGGGAGAAGAGAAGAGGGTGACTGGGATGGAGAGAAGAGAAGAGGGTGACTGGGATGGAGAGAAGAGAAGAGGATGAAGGGGAGAAGAGAAGAGGGTGACTGGGAAGGAGAGAAGAGAAGTGGGTGACTGGGAAGGGGAGAAGAGAAGTGGGTGACTGGGAAGGGGAGAAGAGAAGTGGGTGACTGGGAAGGAGAGAAGAGAAGTGGGTGACTGGGAAGGAGAGAAGAGAAGAGGGTGAAGGGGAGAAGAGAAGAGGGTGACTGGGAAGAGGGTGAAGGGGAGAAGAGAAGAGGGTGTGACTGGGAAGGAGAGAAGAGAAGAGGGTGACTGGGAAGGGAGAAGAGAAGAGGGTGACTGGGAAGGGGAGAAGAGAAGAGGGTGACTGGGAAGGAGAGAAGAGAAGAGGGTGACTGGGAAGGAGAGAAGAGAAGAGGGTGACTGGGTAGGAGAGAAGAGAAGAGGGTGACTGGGAAGGAGAGAAGAGAAGAGGGTGACTGGGAAGAGAAGAGAAGAGGGTGACTGAAGGGGAGAAGAGAAGAGGGTGACTGGGAAGGGGAGAAGAGAAGTGGGGGGAGAAGAGAAGTGGGTGACTGGGAAGGGGAGAAGAGAAGTGGTGACTGGGAAGGGAGAGAAGAGAAGAGGGTGACTGGGAAGGGGAGAAGAGAAGTGGGTGACTGGGAAGGGGAGAAGAGAAGAGGGTGACTGGGAAGGAGAGAAGAGAAGAGGGTGACTGGGAAGGGGAGAAGAGAAGAGGGTGACTGGGAAGGGGAGAAGAGAAGAGGGTGACTGGGAAGGAGAGAAGAGAAGAGGGTGACTGGGAAGGAGAGAAGAGAAGAGGGTGACTGGGAAGGAGAGAAGAGAAGAGGTGACTGGGAAGGGAGAAGAGAAGAGGGTGACAGGGAGGAGAAGAGAAGAGGGTGACTGAAGGGGAGAAGAGAAGAGGGTGACTGGAAAGGGGTGAAGAGAAGAGGGTGACTGGGAAGGGGAGAAGAGAAGTGGGTGACTGGGAAGGTGAGAAGAGAAGTGGGTGACTGGGAAGGGGAGAAGAGAAGTGGGTGACTGGGAAGGAGAGAAGAGAAGAGGGTGACTGGGAAGGGAGAAGAGGGTGAAGGGGGGTGACTGGGAAGGGAGAAGAGAAGAGGGTGACTGGGAAGGGGAGAAGAGAAGAGGGTGACTGGGAAGGGGAGAAGAGAAGAGGGTGACTGGGATGGAGAGAAGAGAAGAGGATGAAGGGGAGAGAAGAGGGTGACTGGGAAGGAGAGAAGAGAAGTGGGTGACTGGGAAGGAGAAGAGAAGTGGGTGACTGGGAAGGGGAGAAGAGAAGAGGGTGACTGGGAAGGGGAGAAGAGAAGTGGGTGACTGGGAAGGGGAGAAGAGAAGAGGGTGACTGGGAAGGGGAGAAGAGAAGAAGACTGGGAAGGGGAGAAGAGAAGAGGGTGACTGGGAAGGGGAGAAGAGAGAGAAGAGGGTGACTGGGAAGGGGAGAAGAGAAGAGGGTGACTGGGAAGGGGAGAAGAGAAGAGGGTGACTGGGAAGGAGAGAAGAGAAGTGGGTGACTGGGAAGGGGAGAAGAGAAGTGGGTGACTGGGAAGGGGAGAAGAGAAGTGGGTGACTGGGAAGGAGAGAAGAGAAGTGGGTGACTGGGAAGGAGAGAAGAGAAGAGGGTGAAGGGAGAAGAGAAGAGGGTGACTGGGAAGGGAGAAGAGGGAAGGGGAGAAGAGAAGAGGGTGACTGGGAAGGAGAGAAGAGAAGAGGGTGACTGGGAAGGGAGAGAAGAGGAGGGTGACTGGGAAGGGGAGAAGAGAAGAGGGTGACTGGGAAGGAGAGAAGAGAAGAGGGTGACTGGGAAGGAGAGAAGAGAAGAGGGTGACTGGGTAGGAGAGAAGAGAAGAGGGTGACTGGGAAGGAGAGAAGAGAAGAGGGTGACTGGGAGGGTAGGGAGAAGAGAAGAGGGTGACTGGGAGAGAGAAGAGGGTGAAAAGAGAAGAGAAGAGAAGAGGGTGACTGGGAAGGGGAGAAGAGAAGTGGGGTGACTGGGAAGGAGAGAGAGAAGAGAAGAGGGTGACTGGGAAGGGGAGAAGAGAAGTGGGTGACTGGGAAGGGGAGAAGAGAAGTGGGTGACTGGGAAGGGGAGAAGAGAAGAGGGTGACTGGGAAGGGGAGAAGAGAAGTGGGGATGAAGGGAGAAGAGAAGAGGGTGACTGGGAAGGAGAGAAGAGAAGAGGGTGACTGGGAAGGGGAGAAGAGAAGAGGGTGACTGGGAAGGGAGAAGAGAAGGGGAGAAGAGAAGAGGTGACTGGGAGGAGAGAAGAGAAGAGGGTGACTGGGAAGGGGAGAAGAGAAGAGGGTGACTGGGAAGGGGAGAAGAGAAGAGGGTGACTGGGAAGGAGAGAAGAGAAGAGGGTGACTGGGAAGGAGAGAAGAGAAGAGGGTGACTGGGAAGGAGAGAAGAGAAGAGGGTGACTGGGAAGGAGAGAAGAGAAGAGGGTGACAGGGTAGGAGAAAGAGAAGAGGGTGACTGAAGGGGAGAAGAGAAGAGGGTGGTTGGAAAGGGGTGAAGAGAAGTGGGTGACTGGGAAGGGGAGAAGAGAAGTGGGTGACTGGGAAGGTGAGAAGAGAAGGGGTGACTGGGAAGGGGAGAAGAGAAGTGGGTGACTGGGAAGGAGAGAAGAGAAGAGGGTGACTGGGAAGGAGAAGAGAAGAGGGTGAAGGGAGAAGAGAAGAGGAGAAGAGAAGAGACTGGGCAGGAGAAAGAGAAGAGGGTGACTGGGAAGGGGAGAAGAGAAGAGGGTGACTGGGAAGGGGAGAAGAGAAGAGGGTGACTGGGAAGGAGAGAAGAGAAGAGGGTGAGGGAAGGATGAAGGGGAGAAGAGAAGAGGGTGACTGGGAAGGAGAGAAGAGAAGTGGGTGACTGGGAAGGGGAGAAGAGAAGTGGGTGACTGGGAAGGGGAGAAGAGAAGAGGGTGACTGGGAAGGGGAGAAGAGGAGGGGGTGACTGGGAAGGGGAGAAGAGAAGAGGGTGACTGGGAAGGGGAGAAGAGGAGTGGTTGACTGGGAAGGGGAGAAGAGAAGAGGGTGACTGGGAAGGGGAGAAGAGAAGAGAAGGGGTGACTGGGAAGGGGAGAAGAGAAGAGGGTGACTGGGAAGGGGAGAAGATTAGAGGGTGACTGGGAAGGGGAGAAGAGAAGTGGGTGACTGGGAAGGGGAGAAGAGAAGTGGGTGACTGGGAAGGGGAGAAGAGAAGTGGGTGACTGGGAAGGGAGAAGAGAAGAGGGTGACTGGGAAGGAGAGAAGAGGAGTGGGTGACTGGGAAGGGGAGAAGAGAAGAGGGTGACTGGGAAGGGAGAAGAGGAGTGGGTGACTGGGAAGGGGAGAAGAGAAGAGGGTGACTGGGAAGGGGAGAAGAGGAGTGGTTGACTGGGAAGGGGAGAAGAGAAGAGGGTGACTGGGAAGGAGAAGAGAAGTGGGTGACTGGGAAGGGAGAAGAGAAGAGGGTGACTGGGAAGGGGAGAAGAGAAGTGGGTGAAAGAGAGAAGAGGGTGACTGGGAAGGGGAGAAGAGAAGAGGGTGACTGGGAAGGGGAGAAGAGAAGAGGGTGACTGGGAAGGGGAGAAGAGAAGAGGGTGACTGGGAAGGAGAGAAGAGGAGTGGGTGACTGGGAAGGGGAGAAGAGAAGAGGGTGACTGGGAAGGGGAGAAGAGAAGTGGTTGACTGGGAAGAAACCAGAAGATAAGTATAAAGAAAAGTGTAAATGGTTGAAAATACAGTTTAAAAGGACATTTGAGAACGATAGATTATCAACAAACATACTGAATTGGTACATTCATTGAAAAATATGCATAAATGCACAAAGATTGTCTGTGAATAAAATAGGTTATTCTACCAGCAATTTAGTATCTGTTAATGCACATTGATGAAATTCTGTTTATAATACTCCCCAAACATATTTTCCCTTATTATTTTCCAAAATGGGGGAAATATATATTTTACACTTATTCCATGCAGTGGTAGGATATGACTACTTGTTATTTTGTAGGTAGGCCCAAATAGGCAAAGCCATTCATTCAAAACAGTGATTGTAAGGCAAATTCTCTCCCCACGTTCATATTCTTAATTTCAATATCTTTAAAGGAGACTTCCTTCCCACTCCCTTTGCTTAATATCATATATAACCCGTCAATTCATTTTGAGTCAGCTTCTGTTTTGCATAGAGGTCTGTGTCTGGGGGGCGGGCTGAGCTGAGGCTCCTTGGTTTGTGAGGGATACCTGACGCTCTCACAGCCGGACTAGTGTGGAAAACCAGATTCCACTGGCCCTAAGTGACACTTTATGGTCTCTGATTTGGTTTGGGGAGAGATTTCCAAGCAACAAAAACTTGCCTGAGTCCTGAATGAAATAGCCATCTGTTCCGTGGGCCAGTAAAACTGAATTCATTTCATCATCCTGGAATTGAGCTACAGATTGATGTCTCAAGGTAAAAAACTATCTACATCGTGGTTGGTGCCCCTGACCTCTCTGGTGATATCAAATCAATCAATTGCAATTCTGTCCTTTTACTTCAGATATATGCATTATACAATGTTTTTGATGTAGTATGTTGTCCATACTGTATAGTTGTACATATTCCCTTCATATAGCCTGCACTGAGAGCATAAACAATTATGAAAGCAGTTGCGTAGTCTGTTATGGCCTAATTGAAATGAGACACACAATGTCCCACAGCAAAAGCAAAGGACACAGGCTTTGTTTGTATTCCCATATACAGTAGACCAGGTCATAGCAGAATAATCCCTTTGTCTATAAACTGTGATATACTGTACATTTCCCTACTCCATCCTACATACCTCCCATTCCTAAATCTGGCCTGTGCCAAGAGGATTTGGAACGAGAATAATAACAAAAGCCTTCATCTTTAGGAAATATTGCAGCATAATACAATTGATTAACAGCATCAACAATGTCAATTTCTTTACTGACATTTCAAATATTACAACACGTTGTGTAAACACAGGTTAACAAAAACAAATGCACTCAATGATTTTCTTCTGGTAACAGCAACGTAGGCAAAGCAGCCCTACATACAATGAGCATCATTTGAGTGAGTGAGTGAGTGAGTGAGTGAGTGAGTGAGTGAGTGAGTGAGTGAGTGAGTGAGTGAGTGAGTGAGTGAGTGAGTGAGGGACTCTGGGGTTGACAATACTGCAGTGCTAGACAATCCTTGACCCCTGGGAGGAGGAGGGCAGAGGGCTGTGGCTCCGCACCACACAGCATTACCTGACCTAGCCTCGCTGCTGTCTTTCTGCGTGTTAGACCCAGACTGGCTCCTGATCCACCATGGTGGCTGGCTTTGGGTTGGGACATGAGGACGCAGGGACCCTGACATAATGCCTTCCGAGAGGGAGATGATGAGGGGTCAGCACCGCTACCCCGTCACAGGGCTTTTGTATGGAGGAAACCTTTGTTCTCACTCTGTGGTCTCACCGACATCAAAACTCCTTTCCCAACCCAAGCTTTTTGCGTTTGCGTACATTTAATCAGCATATTATTTACAGTAATGAGTGCTATTGTATGTAGTT
Source organism: Oncorhynchus tshawytscha (assembly GCF_018296145.1). Classification (NCBI taxonomy): domain Eukaryota; kingdom Metazoa; phylum Chordata; class Actinopteri; order Salmoniformes; family Salmonidae; genus Oncorhynchus; species Oncorhynchus tshawytscha. The sequence continues at coordinate 27,998,316 of NC_056441.1, forward strand.
TATAGATGGCACATTTGCATCCCAGTGTTCTGTGGTCACACTGAAGGAAGGTATCAAACGCCCATTAGATATAAATTAGATGCAGTTTGAATGACTGCGCTCCCCTTTTCGTCTCTGCCACACGTGTCCCTCTCACCCAGTCCTCATCAGCACTGACGATCACACTTACTGTTACTCACTACGACTCCATCAGTCCATGTAATAAGGCTCTGACAAATCCTGATGTCGTAGGCTGTGGTGTCAGACTGTGGTGGGGTGTTATCATGATGATGTGTGCTTTAGTTCATATACTGATAACATATACACGGCACAGATCCTCATTTGTTGTCTTTATATCATTGTTGATTCAGGTCGCATTAGAGTACAGAGGCAAACTCACTTTGATTGTGCAGAGTACGGTAATGATGGTTATGGTAAGGATGGTGTAGTTCAGAAACAAGATCATGCTCTATTGATCAATCCAAGAATACATCCTGAATAAAGCCCATATAAGGTATTATTGCCCTTGATTAAGGTTACATAAACTAAACTGTGAGGTAATGAAATAAATAAAATGTTCTAGCTCATTTTCATAATAGCATTATCTCTGATGTAAATGGATTTGAACAAAAAAGACAGAAAGAAAGGCAGAATATGTGAGGCAGTGGAAGTGTGAGTGTGTGAGGAAGGGGCCAGGTGCTATTTTAAGTATTGGTTTATTGCAGGTTCGTTTTAATGAATTAACGACCAGTCTATTCTTAATTCTTAATCTGAGAAGTGCTTTGACAGCCAAACGGGAGTGTGCGTCGGTCTATCTGCAGCTAGGCAGAGCAGGGATGATGGTCCATAATGGATCTAACAAATGACTCTCCCTTTTATTCACAGTAATTAAAGCTGTGAAAGGGAAGAGGAGCGTGGGACACAGAATCAACCAATAGATTATAGGCCAAGGAAACCGGCCCTTTGAAACAGACCAGCAACTCAGGACTGTCATCTAGTGAGCAAAAGGATGTAGCACAAGCTTGAAAATACATCCATTCAAAAAGATGCCTTGCTTCACAGAAAATTGCCATATAATGATATCTGAGGTTCTTGATTCATTCGAAGTAGTATTTTCGGGTTTTTTTTAAGGTAGAAGACACCAACAACATGCAAACAACCTCATTATGTATATTGTGTGTGGTTATGCATTCCTCTTATTCGCCTTATTTTACCAGGTGAATTGACTGAGAGCACATTCTACAGCAACAACCTGAGGAATAATTACAGGGAGGGTAGAAACCCAAAGGAAATGATTATCACACGGAGACCCGTAATCATCTGAGCAATCCACAACGGCACGAAAGCCAAAAGACACAGCACAGGTACTCACACGGCCAACGGACATAGTAACAATAATCGACAGGACAATGGAAACCAAGGACACAATTACCAACCAGTGGGAATAACTGTGCGTAATGAAAGTTCCAGAGGGATCTGTGACAGAAAGAGAGATACATTTGACCCTGTTTCAATGGGTTGTTCTTGAATTGCGGTGGCATTTGGACATGGCATTTTGGAGGGGAAAGTGTTATTTGAATGTATTTGGGTACATGTTCTCATTCTAAATCAACTCACATGGCAGCTTAATGACTAAATCATTTTAACTGTTATTATAACATTGTGTCTGTCACCAGTAGAAGTGGTAACATCAATGATGGTAACACCAATGAGAAATGTTTGGTATTGAGGATTTTCTTAAATGGAGGCCACAGCTGCTCAAATAATTTACTAAAGTGATTTAGTAAATGATTTATGATATATCAGTAAATATGATAAATTATTTTGCTCACAATGTTATTTCCCTTTATTTAAATTGACTAACACCAAGTGACTCTTCGGATTTAGACCGCGTTTACATAGGCAGCTCAATTCTGATCTTTTGCCCAATTATTGGAAAAATATCAGAATTGGGCTTCCTCTATAAAGGCAGCCTTACAACATACCCAAACCGGATGCGCGCATGCACCATCGTGTGCAAATTGATTTTTGATTTTTTGATTTTGTTAATTTAGGGACAGGTCGAAAAGCATAAAACATTTGTGGCAATTTAGCTAGCTAGCTTGCAGTTGCTAGCTAATTTGTCCTGGAATATAAACGTTCAGTTTTTATTTAACCTGAAATGAAATGCACAAGGTCCTCCATAAGGTTTCAGGTAAGACCCAAATGTAGACTGTGTTGAAGTAACAATATATATTACAGCAACAGGGGCAGGCAAAAGACAGGTCAAGGCAGGCAGGGGTCGATAATCCAGAGTAGCAGGCAGAGAGGTCAGGCAGGCGGGCTCAGAGTCAGGACAGGCAATGGTCAAAAAACAGGAGGACAAGAAACAGAGAGACTGGGGAAAAGCAGGGGCTGAGACAAACCGCTGGTTGACTTGAACAAACAAGATGAACTGGCAACATACAAACAGAGAACACAGGTATAAGTACCCAGAGGATAATGGGGGAGATGAGCGACACCTGGGAGCATGGAGACAAGCACAAGGACAGGTGAAACAGATCAGGGCGTGACAAAAACATTCAACAGATTCGTTTCTAGTCATCTCTCCTCCTTCCAGGCTTTTTCTTCTTTGGACTTTATATGGTGATTGGCATCCAACTTTCATAATAAAGTGTATTACCATGACCAACCGACCTCAGTTCATCCTTCAATCACCCACGTGGGTATAACAAATAAGGAGATGGCATGTGGTATATGCTAATATAAACCAATGAGGAGATGGGAGAGGCAGGACTTAAACCGTGATCAGCGTCACAAACAGAACTGACTTGGCAACGCAGATGCTCGTTGGCGTGCGCGAGCAGTGTGGGTGCAATGATTGAATAACATGTACAGTTGAAGTCGGAAGATAACATACATCTTAGCCAAATACATTTAAACTCAGTTTTCCACAATTCCTGACATTTAATCTGAGTAAAAATTCCCTGTCTTAGGTCGGTTAGGATCACCACTTTATTATAAGAATGTGAAATGTCAGAATAATAGTAGAGAGAATTATTTATTTCAGCTTTTATTTCTTTCATCACTTTCCCAGTGGGCCAGAAGTTTACATACACTCAATTAGTATTTGGTAGCATTGCCTTTAAATGGTTTAACTTGGGTCAAACATTTTGGGTAGCCTTCCACAAGCTTCCCACAATAAGTTGGGTGAATTTTGGCCCATTCCTCCTGACAGAGCTGGTGTAACTGAGTCAGGTTTGTAGGCCTCCTCGCTCACACACACCTTTTCAGTTCTGCACACAAATTTTCTATGGGATTGAGGTCAGGGCTTTGTGATGGCCACTCCAATACCTTGACGTTGTTGTCCTTAAGCCATTTTGCCACAACTTTGGAAGTATGCTTGGGGTTATTGTCCATTTGGAAGACCCATTTGCGACCAAGCTTTAACTTCCTGACTGATGTCTTGAGATGTTGCTTCAATATATCCACATCATTTTCCTCCTCATAATGCCATCTATTTTGTGAAGTGCACCAGTCCCTCCTGCAGCAAAGCACCCCACAACATTATACTGCCACCCCCGTGCTTCACAGTTGGGGTGGTGTTCTTCAGCTTGCAAGCCTCCCCCTTTTTCTTCCAAACACAACAATAGTTATTATGGCCAAACAGTTCTATTTTTGTTTCATCAGACCAGAGGACATTTCTCCAAAAGTACGATCTTTGTCCCCATATGCAGTTGCAAACCGTGGTCTGGCTTTTTTATGGAGGTTTTGGAGCAGTGGCTTCTTCCTTGCTGAGCGGCCTTTCAGGTTATGTCAATATAGGACTCGTTTTACTGTGGATATAGATATTTTTGTACCTGTCTCCTCCAGCACCTTCACATGGTCCTTTGATGTTGTTCTGGGATTGATTTGTGTCACGTTCTGACCTTTATTTCCTTTGTTTTGTATTTAGTTAGTATGGTCAGGGTGTGAGTTGGGTGGGCAGTCTATGTTTGATTTTCTATGATTTGGGGATTTCTATGTTTCGGCCTAGTATGGTTCTCAATCAGAGGCAGGTGTCATTAGTTGTCTCTGATTGAGAATCATACTTAGGTAGCCTGGGTTGCACTGTTTGTTTGTGGGTGATTGTCTATGTAGATTGCTTGTTTCAGTGCAGTTTGCATTTAGCTTCACGGTTGTTCTTTCGTTTATTTGTATAGGGTTTCAGTGTTCAGTTCTTTAATTAAACATTCAACATGAACACATACCACTCCGCATTTTGGTCCTCTGATCCTTCTCGCCTCTCCTCTTCAGATGAAGTTTTCACTTTTCGCACCAAAGTACGTTTATCTCTAGGAGACAGAACGCGTCTCCTTCCTGAACTGTATGATGGCCGTGTGGTCCCATGGTGTTTATTATTGTATGCTATTGTTTGTACAGATGAACATGGTACCTTCAGGCATTTGGAAATTGCTCCCAAGGATGAACCAGACTTGTGGACGTCTACAATATTTTTCTGAGGTCTTGGCTGATTTCTTTTGATTTTCCCATGATGTCAAGCAAAGAGGCACTGAGTTTGAGTAGGCCTTGAAATACATCCACAGGTACACCTCCAATTGACTCAGATTATGTCAATTAGCCTACCAGAAGCTTCTAAAGCCATGACATCCTTTTGTGGAATTTTCCAAGCTGTTTAAAGGCAGTCAACTTAGTGTATGTAAACTTCTGACCCACTGGAATTGTGATACAGTGAATTATAAGTGAAATAATCTGTATGTAAGCAATTGTTGGAAAAATGACTTGTGTCATGCACAAAGTAGATGTCCTAACCGACTTGCCACAACTATAGTTTGTTAAGAAGAAATGTGTGGAGTGGTAGAAAAAGGAGTTGTAATGACTCCAACCTCAGTGTCTGTGAACTTCCCACTTCAGCAGTATGTGTACATGTATTTTGCAACGCATGAGCGAATGGTGCGGTCAGCATGTTAGACCAAATGATCAAAGTAATCCTAAAAATCATGACATAAGAAAAGGTTGCAATTAGCTAATCATTTTCTTTAACGTAGACTCCTCCCCCAATAACGTTTTGCCACTGGAGGGAATACTCAAGGTCCTTGTATATCTTTGTAGTGAGTGATTTTCAAGGATGTAACACCGCCTACCTAAAACTGAGGGACAGACATTATACTTGTAAAAATAAGAATTTGAATAGCCGTTGTCTTAATTGATATATGTAATATATGAAATACTTTCGCTTACTTTCTAGCATTCAAAATAATAGATAAATTCCCAAAACATGTCACTACAGCTTTATACATCACTACTGGGACAAGCCAATTTGCCAACCCTAAGTACAGTATAAATGACTTACAGTATGTTCATTATTAACAAAACCTGCATGATGTGTAATTGTTTGTAATTCCTTCCCAAAAAATCACAGCAATTCAAGAACGATCCCAATGTATCTACTAAACTGTGTGCTGTATATTCATTAAATATAAAATGACACTTCACTTGGTGTCACAATGATTCACTTCAAAAGCCTTTCACCAGCTCACTGACCAGCACAGCAGCAGCCACGGCCAGTACAACTGTTGGGCTGATGAAGTGGAATGGATGTGTACTAGTGTGTTACCATGGGCTTTGCCATTTGGAAATGATACAATTGTTCATCTTAGTAACTGTCTCATGTCACCACCTCCGTGTAATTGGCCTCATTCCCTATTCGAGAGAGAGAGAGAGAGATTTCCCTTTTGTTTATGATCTATTCCACTTGCTTTGGGAATGTAAACATGTGTTTCCCATGCCAATAATGCCCTCTGAATTGAATTGAATTGAGAGAGAGAGAGCTACTCATTAAACAACCAGACCCTACAGCCAGGCAGGCAGGCAGGGGACTTCTGACAAAGGGAAGGCAAAGACACCCTTTTTCTATCTTCAAACTCAAACTGATCTGATCAGTTCCTTCATAGTGGATGGATTTTAGCATAGCAAAATGCTTTGTTTAAGCAATTAGGCACAAGGGGGTGTGGTATATGGCCAATATACCACGGCTAAGGGCTGTTCTTAAGCACGACTCAACGCAGAGTGCCTGGATGCAGCCCTTAGCCATGGTATATTGGCCATATACCACAAACCCCTGAGTTGCCTTATTGCCAACGTAACTAGAGCAGTAAAAATCTATGTTTTGTCATATCCGTGGGATACGGTCTGATATAGCATGGCTGTCAGCCAATCAGCATTCAGGGCTCGAACCACCCAGTTTATAATTAGACTTATGACCAAGTCTAAACAAACTATTTTGCTATGCTAACATCCATCACTTATTAGAATGGATTCAGAGCCACCTGCTTTACCATTCAAGTGCAGTACACAGCTACCACTCCAATTATAGCATCTCTCACAAAGGCCTTTTCACTTTTTTCATGATTGCTGTTTGACTTTAGGGGTGGTAGTAGGGGTCATTCCATCAGCACCCAGAAGAGGGCCTCCAACCCAGCTAACTCAAGGGCCAACGTGGGACTGAAGTCTGAACACGAAATAGGAGAGTGGAAGTGAGAGGTGGATGGAAAAAAATAGAGTGAAAAGGGGAGGTGGGGATTCTTTACATGAGTGAGAGAGATCAAACCCTTGGCATTCTGAACTCAAAAATGTATTTTCAAGATGTACTCTCAGAACCAGAGAAGATAATGAGCTACAATGTGCAACACATCCCCCCCCTCACTGTTCTCACTGTTCTCTGGTCGAGCCTAAAACCAATCAACACATTTTCTCACTTGCATTAATGGCTATAACATAAGATAAAGCATTGTATTATCAAAGACTCACCAGTTCAATGTTTACAACATTTTAATAATGACAATCACTGTACGTGTCAGACATGATGCAAGGTTATACGGTACCAACAAAACTCTAAATAGCTACAACATCTGCCTCTGAAATGTAGCCTACTGTACATTTGAATTCAAATCCGTGTTTTGATTGCGTATTAACACCTTCAAAACAGGCTTGGTAAGGACTGAAAGACAACACAGAGAGCCATCTGAAGTGATTGGTTCTTCAACCACAAGACAACTTCATTTGTGGGAATCTATCTATAGGATTATCTGACTGTGTTTGAGAGCTGAACCTCTGAGAGTTTACAGACTCATGAATAAAATATCCTGTTGATACCCTTGAGCAGTGATGTTGCATTATTTGATTCATTCACAAGCCTTTTCATTTGATTCATTCACAAGCTTTTTCATTTGATTCATTCACAAGCCTTTTAATTTGATTCACACTGTTAATATCTATGACTTGGCACAGTTGGCAGGCAGGGTGAAAGGAAAGAGATTCATGTGAATTGAAGGAGGGCAACTGGGCACCACCATCCTACCAGCAGAGGGCGTCCAAGCATTGCATGAGGACACTGGTGCACAAGCACTCGTCATTGGGATTATTGATAAAAAATGAATGTAACTTCAATTCCTATTCTAATGTAAAGAAACTGGATAGATATGGGAATTGGATAGAAATCAGCTTTGTAAGGATCACAACGGAGAATAAAGACAATATCCATTGAACAGGCCCCTCGTATGCCTCAGTGAATCTACATTACTGATGCAACAAAGACATCTAAGCATCTGTGCCACAGTAACTCCTTGTTTACTTTAGCTGCTGTACACACTACTTTACTCTGATGTAGTCCAACGCTAAGCCTTCCTATTTAAACCCTCTAAATCCTTTATCTCTTCCTGGTTTGTACAGATGTGTTCTTCCTGGGTTCCCCCTGGTCTGGGCAGTGGGTCAGTAGTAAACAGAGAGGCAGAGGGGCCATTTGGGTTTGGACAGAGAGAACCAGAGGGATTAATGAAAATGTCACCAAACCTTGAAACAGAGTGGGCAGCTGTGTGTATTTCCTATAAAACAAATGATCAAATACCAGCCAGTCCACTGTAAACCTTACACAACGAAAACGTGTTTTTGTCCTGTGTTGAAGTGTTTGCAAGATTTCAGTTGACACAGAACACTTTCCCATGTACGTCCGTCTGTAATAAATACTTTAGCTCAGGGCATCATGGAAAAGTGCTGGTACTGATATCCCTGTAAGAACTAGAAACTGGCAAGGCCAGTGTTAGACATGAGTTTCTATGTATCACATGTTCGATGTATTCTCCTCAGCACCTACTAGTATCAGCATGGTTAATAATCACCAACATGCTGTTACCATGTTATCACCAACATGCTGTTACCATGTTATCACCAACATGCTGTTACCATGTTATCACCAACATGCAGTTACCATGTTATCACCAACATGCTGATACTATTTTATCACCAACATGTTGTTACCATGTTATCACCAACATGTTGTTACCATGTTATCACCAACATCCTGTTACCATGTTATCACCAACATGTTACCATGTTATCACCAACATGCTGTTACCATGTTATCACCAACATCCTGTTACCATGTTATCACCAACATCCTGTTACCATGTTATCACCAACATGCTGTTACCATGTTATCACCAACATCCTGTTACCATGTTATCACCAACATCCTGTTACCATGTTATCACCAACATCCTGTTACCATGTTATCACCAACATGTTACCATGTTATCACCAACATGCTGTTACCATGTTATCACCAACATGCTGTTACCATGTTATCACCAACATGCTGTTACCATGTTACCACCAACATGTTGTTACCATGTTATCACCAACATGCTGTTACCATGTTATCACCAACATGCTGTTACCATGTTATCACCAACATGCTGTTACCCTGTTATCACCAACATGTTGTTACCATGTCATCACCGACATGCTGTTACCATGTTACCACCGACACGCTGTTACCATGTTATCACCAACATGTTGTTACCATGTTATCACCAACATGTTGTTACCATGTCATCACCGACATGCTGTTACCATGTTATCACCGACACGCTGTTACCATGTTATCACCGACACGCTGTTACCATGTTATCACCGACACGCTGTTACCATGTTATCACCGACACGCTGTTACCATGTTATCACCGACACGCTGTTACCATGTTATCACCGACATGTTGTTACCATGTTATCACCGACATGTTGTTACCATGTTATCACCAACATGTTGTTACCATGTTATCACCAACATGCTGTTACCATGTTATCACCAACATGTTGTTACCATGTTATCACCAACATGTTGTTACCATGTTATCACCAACATGTTGTTACCATGTTATCACCAACATGTTGTTACCCTGTTATCACCGACATGTTGTTACCCTGTTATCACCGACATGCTGTTAACATGTTATCATCAACATGCTGTTACCATGTTATCACCGACATGCTGTTACCATGTTATCACCGACATGTTGTTACCCTGTTATCACCGACATGTTGTTACCCTGTTATCACCGACATGCTGTTACCCTGTTATCACCGACATGTTGTTACCATGTTATCACCAACATGTTGTTACCCTGTTATCACCGACATGCTGTTACCCTGTTATCACCGACATGTTGTTACCATGTTATCACCAACATGTTGTTACCATGTTATCATGTTGTTACCATGTTATCACCGACATGTTGTTACCATGTTATCACCGACATGTTGTTACCATGTTATCACCAACATGTTGTTACCATGTTATCACCAACATGTTGTTACCATGTTACCATGTTATCACCAACATGCTGTTACCATGTTATCACCGACACGCTGTTACCATGTTATCACCGACATGTTGTTACCCTGTTATCACCAACATGCTGTTACCATGTTATCACCGACATGCTGTTACCATGTTATCACCGACATGCTGTTACCATGTTATCACCGACACGCTGTTACCATGTTATCACCGACATGTTGTTACCATGTTATCACCGACATGTTGTTACCATGTTATCACCAACATGCTGTTACCATGTTATCACCGACATGTTGTTACCATGTTATCACCGACATGCTGTTACCATGTTATCACCAACATGCTGTTACCATGTTATCACCGACATGTTGTTACCATGTTATCACCGACATGCTGTTACCATGTTATCACCGACATGTTGTTACCATGTTATCACCGACATGTTGTTACCATGTTATCACCGACATGTTGTTACCATGTTATCACCGACATGTTGTTACCATGTTATCACCGACATGTTGTTACCATGTTATCACCGACATGTTGTTACCATGTTATCACCGACATGTTGTTACCATGTTATCACCAACATGTTGTTACCATGTTATCACCAACATGTTGTTACCATGTTATCACCGACATGCTGTTACCATGTTATCACCAACATGTTGTTACCATGTTATCACCAACATGTACTTCATACACATGCTATTATCAATGGGTGGAGAAAGGGTCTTTTCCACACAGGCCAGAGCATCGGATATGTTGCGTCTCTGCTAGATGTCATTTCAGAGGGGAGCCACCAGTTTGTTTACAAGTCTTTTCTACTTGGTGAAACTGTCCACAGCTAGGTTGACAGGCCCTGTCAGGATGGTGAGAGTGTGTCACCATCTTAGTGGTGACTGGAGGAAACATACATTAGCTTATGCTGGCTAGCAACTCTTCTTGATGTGTGAAACTGTCACGTAGTATAAAAGCTTTCAGACAACATCCGATTCTGATCATTTCAGAAAGTGAGAGTAGAATCTCTGAGGACCATTTGTGTGATGATCTGTAACACATTTGTGTTTTTTTATCAGAAATCATTGCTTATGTGTAAAATACAGTACCAGTCAAAATGTTGGACACACCTACTTATTCAAGGGTTTTTCTTGATTTTTACCATTTTCTACATTGTAGAATAATAGTGAAGACATCAAAACTATGAAATAACACACATGGAATCATGTAGTAACAAAAAAAGTGTTAAACAAATCAAAATATATTTGAGATTCTTCAAAGTACTCACCCTTTGCCTTGATGACAGCCACCCTTTGCACACTCTTGGCATTCTCTCAACCAACTTCATGAGGTAGTCACCTGGAATGCATTTCAATTAACAAGTGTGCCTTGTTAAAAGTTAATTAGTGCAATTTATTTCCTTCTTTATGCGTTTGAGCCAATCAGTTGTGTTTTGTTTTGACAAGGTAGGGGTGGTATACAGAAGATGGCCCTATTTGGTAAAAGACCAAGTCCATATTTTGGCAAGAACAGCTCAAATAAGCAGAGAGAAACAACAGTCCATTATTACTTTAAGAGATGAAGGTCAGTCAATTCGTAAAATGTCAAGAACTTTGAAAGTTTCGTCAAGTGCAGTCGCAAAAACCATCAAGCGCTATGAAGAAACTGGCTCTCATGAAGACCGCCACAGGAATGGAAGACCCAGAGTTACCTCTGCTGTGGAGGATAGGTTCATTAGATCTACCAGCCTCAGAAATTGCAGCCCAAATAAATGCTTCAGTGAGTTCAAGCCACAGACACATCTCAACATCAACTGTTCAGAGGAGACTGTGTGAATCAGACCTTCATGGTCGAATTGCTGCAAAGAAACCACTAGAAAAGGACACCAATAAGATGAAGAGACTTTCTTGGTCCAAGAAACACGAGCAATGGACATTAGACCGGTGGAAATCTGTCCTTTGGTCTGATGAGTCTAAATGTGAGATTTTTGATTCCAACCAGCATGTCTTTGTGAGACGCAGAGTAGGTGAATGGATGATCTCCGCATGTGTGGTTCCCACCAAAAAGCATGGAGGAGGAGGTGTTATGGTGTGGGGGTGCTATGCACGTGACACTGTCTGTGATTTATTTACAATTCAAGGCACACTTAACCAGTATGGCTACCACAGCATTCTGCAGCAATATGCCATCACAGCTGGTTTGTGCTTAGTGGGACTATAATTTGTTTTTCAACAGGACAATGACTCAACACATCTCCAGGCTGTGAAGGGGCTATTTGACCAAGAAGGAGAGTGATGGAGTGCTGCAACAGATGACCTGGTCTCCACAATCACCAGACCTCAACCCAATTGAGATGGTTTGGGATGAGTTGGACTGCAGAGTGAAGGAAAAGCAGCCAACAAGTGCTCAGCATATGTGGGAACTCCTTTAAAACTGTTGGAAAAGCATTCCAGGTGAGGCTGGCTGAGAGAATGCAAAGAGTGTGCAAAGCTGTCATCAAGGCAAAGGGTGGCTACTTTGAAGAATCTCAAATATAAAATATATTTTGATTTGTTTAACAATTGTTTGGTCACTACATGATTCCATGTGTTATTTCATAGTTTTGATGTCTTCACTATTATTCTACAATGTAGAAAATAGTAAAAATAAAGAAAAACCCTTGAATGAGTAGGTGTTCTAAAACTTTTGACTGGTAGTGTACATGATGACGTCGAAACTGAAGGCGCCTCATGGGGACACATACGCGCGCACACACACACACACACTGTAACGGCTCTCCTCTTCGTCTGATGATGAGGAATAGGAATCATCGGACCAACACCAGGCGTGGTAAGTGTTCATAGTAAATTTAATTAAATAAACTGAACACTGAATGACAAAAAAAACAACAAAGAGCGTGAACGACACAAAACAGTCCTGTAGGGTGAAAAACCAGGAAACAACTACCCACAAACACAGGTGGGAAAACAGGCTACCTAAGTATGGTTCTCAATCAGAGACAACGATAGACAGCTGCGTCTGATTGAGAACCATACCAGGCCAAGCACATAGAAATACAACACACAGTACAAAACATAGAATGCCCACCCCAACTCACACCCTGACCAAACCAAAATAGAGACATAAAAAAGGAACTAAGGTCAGGACGTGACACATACACACACATTCACTTACAGATATACAGAAATGCATGCACACAGAAACACACACACTCACACCTCCCCTTGAACCCTTTCAAATCCAATCAGGCCTAATAGACTGGTTGACAGTAGCAGCACATCACCTTCTCAGTCTAACACATAATCTTCTGTTTCAGCCTCCCCCCACCTCCAGCCCTTTCTGCCCTCTAACCCAGATTCTGCAAATGTATCATTTGTACAGTTCTTTATTAAACATGTAGTTTTTTGTTACATTTGACTGTGTAAAAATGAGCAGTACTACGTATTTCTCTGAGAGTGAAGCCGATACACAGCATTTGTCTCTCTGAAATGAAACCATCAAGTGATAGATTTTAAACAAATACATATCTGTCATTGAACATGATTAAATAGTGAAAAAACACACCAATCTCTTTCATAATTTCTTCAATTGAACAATAAAGGCTAATGAAAATGGATATATAGCATTCTGGAATGAAACTCTTCACTTTATCCCACTGGACTGTCGTTGGATGGGGTTGGTTGGGCTCAGGGCTGATGGGTAAAGGTTGAGGGCAGGAAGAGAGGGAGGGAGGGAGGAAAGTAGAGGGGCAGAGGAAGAGGTAGAGAACTCAGCTGAGAGCAATGTATCACCCAGGTACGACAATTTCTTCATTAACGAAGACACACAGACATCAGAGGGTGAGGTGGGATGGAGGGAGGGGAGAAGAGTGGTAGGGTGTGGGTGAGGGGGAGGTCTGCAAACACACAACCCCCTCCTCTGCGCTGACTAGCTGTTCCAGATTTGACTACTTCTTTTTTGGGCGGTGGAACCTCATAAATCACCCAGAATGCTTTGCTCTCTGGCTCTCTGTCATAACCGGGGTATTTGCACTGCTGAGGTCGCTCTCTGTCTCTCTCTCTCTTCTACTGCCTGCCCGCTCTGCAAAATATTCCTGGAAACAGAGGGATATGTGAGAGAACTCCTAGCCAAGGTCAGGATAGGAGAGTAGGCCTCACTCCCACAATAGCTTGTGATCTGAATGTACAGATTGATGAAGGTTGACCAATCAATCTATCTATCTACACTGAACAAAAATATAAACGCAACATGTAAAGTGTTGGTCCCATGTTTCATGAGCTGAAATAAAAAATCCATATCCACATTTGCGGACAAATTTACATCCTTGTTAGCGAGCATTTCTCCTTTGCCAAGATAATCCTTCCACCTGACAGGTGTGGCATATCAAGAAGCTGATTAAACAGCATGGTCAATACACAGGTGCACCTTGTGCTGAGGATAATAAAAAGCCACTCTAAAATGTGCAGTTTTGTCACACAACACAATGCCACTGACTTCAGGAATGTCCACCAGAGCTGTTGCCAGAGAATTGAATGTCAATTTCTCTACCATCAGCTGCCTCCAACGTTGTTTTAGAGAATTTGGCAGCACGTGTAACCACACCAGCCCAGGACCTCCACATCCGGCTCCTTCACCTGCGGGATGGTCTAAGGGGAGGTGAGGGGTGCTGAGGAGTATTTTGCATGTTGTGTTTCCATTTTTGTTCAGTATCTATCCATGTTTCTTTATATCTATATATTTATCTATACAGCTCTCCTTAGTATACAGGAGATGCACCTAGGGTGCCACTATGAATAAACTATACACAAATAAGTAATCAAGAGGACTTTCTACTGTCTGATTGGAGTTGCCTGACCCCTTAGGTGTTCAAAGAGCTTATCAAAACTCAATTGACATCTTCTGTTTGGCACACACAGACCAGCCCTTCACAACTTAGTGCTGGGCACACTCTATAGAGCGTATTTGGACCACACACACACACACACACAATTAACGAGGACCAACAGAGACCGCAGGTCGTAGTGATAGGAGCAAGCAGACAGGCTAACACGCTGTGTACTCAGCTCTCTGGACGGACAAAGACTTCAGTCACTGAACTACTGTCTGTCTGTGTGTATGTCTGTCTGTCTACAGCTATACATACATCCCATAACAGAGCAGAGAGATGGCCTAACTCAGCAGAACTCATTTACCACTGGAAAACTAAGCAAAGACCAGCATGTGCTGCCCAATCAGCAAACATCCTCACTGAGTATCCAGAAATACACACACACACACACACACACACACACTGAAGACACAAATTAGATACTTTTACACAATTTGATTTATTATTATTCTATACAACTTGAACCGGCACAAACTATAGTTTTTATATATTCAACACAAATAACCTTGGACATCCTAAGTCCTTTCAATCTTAAGCTGATCCCATGTGAAAGCGAGTGCTCCTTGAAGCGCCAATAAAGTGGACAGAGGTATGGAGTTTGAAGTTGTAAAATGAAGGTATGGAGGTATTCTGACTGGGGGAACCTTTGCTCCTTGTTCCTGCGCACAGGCCTGTTGTCCTCCGGCCTGCTGCAGTCTGACCCTAACCCGGCCCTGCCAGTTGGATGTCACATTGCTGCTTCATTACTGTTTGCCATTGGCTCTGTAACCCTGCAGCCTTCATTTACACCCTGGTGTGGAACCCTCCATCACCTTCCAGTCTTGGGACAGGTACCCGGCTCTGCTCCCTGAGCCTGTCAGAGAAAGAACACAGAGAGAGAATGGTGACGTCATTCTTCAGTACATCTCAACCTAACCTGATGCCTATCATGACAGAGATGGAATAGAAGAGTTGAAGGTGTATGGGTATTCCTATGAAGAAGGTGTATGGGTAGACCTATGAAGAAAGTGTATGGGTATACCTATGATGAAGATGTATGGGTATACCTATGATGAAAGTGTACAGGTATACCTATGATGAAGATGTATGGGTATACCTATGATGAAGATGTATGGGTATACCTATGATTTAGATGTATGGGTATACCTATGATGAAAGTGTACAGGTATACCTATGAGGAAGATGTATGGGTATACCTATGATGAAGATGTATGGGTATACCTATGATGAAAGTGTACGGGTATACCTATGATGAAAGTGTACGGGTATACCTATGATGAAGATGTATGGGTATACCTATGATGGATATTCATGGTTCTATAGTGATCCTCGCTATATGAACCATGTTAAAATTCCATACGCACTATACACATACTTACATATGGATTTTGCATTGTAGATATGTGGTAGTGGAGTATGGGCCTGAGGGCGCCCACTTAGTGTGTTGTGAATTCTGTAATAAATTAATTGTAATGTTCTTAAAATTGCATAACTGCCTTGATTTTGCCAGACACCAAGAAGAGTAGCTACTTCCTTGACACTTCATTGGTGTAATGTGTAGGGTTTTTGACTTTCATGCCAGCGACCCAGGTTCACTTCCCTGTTTGCCGTTTGCTACAGTATAATACTGATTAGAGGATGAGTCATTTCAGGGACACATAAAGCAAAACAACCTTAAAAAGGGAAAGTCAAAGTTGTAAAGAAAACGTTGAGGTGTTATCGCTTTCCATTTGAATTCTCTCCCTGGTGGAATGGCGATCTGGCATGTTGGCGTCTGGCATTTTGGGTTGATATACTTTTGGGGTTTAATGACAGACAGGGATTGTAGACGTGTTAGCCGTGTGCCACACCTTCATGAAGATTGTGACAAAGATGTGTCAGCGATGTAAACCCTTCAGAAGGATTCCTCAACCTGAACCGTTCCATCTCTACCTGTCATATCAATTACACAATTCACTTAGCATAGCTGTGTTGGTACTGGTATTTATACAACACTCCATACAGCAGCCACAAAAGATGATTGAATTTGGGTGCCGGAGACCACGACATCAGTGTAGGCAATGTGTGATAGGTAATGCGTGATAGGTAATGCGTGATAGGTCATGTGTGATAGGTCATGTGTGATAGGTCATGTGTGATAGGTCATGTGTTGGTTATATGTGATAGGTCATGTGTGATAGGTCATGTGTTGGTATTGTGTGATAGGTCATGTGTGATAGGTCATGTGTTGGTATTGTGTGATAGGTCATGTGTGATAGGTCATGTGTTGGTTATGTGTGATAGGTCATGTGTGGTAGGTCATGTGTTGGTTATGTGTGATAGGTCATGTGTTGGTATTGTGTGATAGGTCATGTGTGGTAGGTCATGTGTTGGTTATGTGTGATAGGTCATGTGTGGTAGGTCATGTGTTGGTTATGTGTGATAGGTCATGTGTGATAGGTCATGTGTGATAGGTCATGTGTTGGTTATGTGTGATAGGTAATGTGTGATAGGTCTGATAGGTAATGTGTGATAGGTCATGTGTTGGTTATGTGTGATAGGTAATGTGTGATAGGTTATGTGTTGGTTATGTGTGATAGGTAATGTGTGATAGGTCATGTGTTGGTTATGTGTGATAGGTCATGTGTGATAGGTAATGTGTGATAACCATAGGACCTTATTTTCATGTGTGATAGGTCATGTTATTTCCTGTGTTGGTTATGTGTGATAGGTCATGTGTTGGTTATGTGTGAATTTGGCTCTTTCATGAAAATGTGTGGTACTGGCCTGTTTCCATGTTAGGTTTGTGATGGTCATGTGTTGGTTATGTGTGATAGGTAATGTGTGATAGGTCTGTGTGTGTGATAGGTCGAGTTGTGATGATATTGTGGTTATGTGTGAGTACAAGGTAATGTGTTGATAACCATAGGACGTATTTGTGTCGATGAATACCAGTTGAAGTAGGTTATGTATTGTCATTAGTCCAGCAAAATATTTGTTATGCTTTCAATGCCGACATGGGTCTCAAGCTTTGGCTTGCAGTTTTATATTCTAAACTTAAATATGACATGGGCTGAAATGTATAGGTTCAGTCCCATTCACCTTTTAGGAAATGTACATTTTATGATTGTAGACAGTAATGTGGTGGGTAAGAAGTAGCTACGGTAGTGGCTCATGAATGCGACTGTAATTGACACGCTGAAGTCATATTTGAGAAAACAAAGGAACTTTTAATTTATTATTAAAATTACATAAATAAACAAACTCTGAATGAGTCCAACAAATACAAATAGAATAGATATGTACATGTGATTGGCAAGGAGGGAATGTACACAGAGCGAAGGAGGAGAGATATCTGTTCTTTCTCCTTGGCTGCTGTGGGAGGATACAGGGAACTTTCTTTCTTTTCTCATTTTCCTTCAGGCCACGAAAAGCAACACACTGACACTGGATCCAAAACAGTTACATGTAAATGGCTAAGAATGAAAATGGACATGAATTTATACTTAACAAAAATATGAACGCAATATGTAAAGTGTTGGTCCCATGTTTCATGAGCTCTATTTTAAAGATCCCAGAAATGTTCCATACGCACAAAAATATGATTTCTGTCAAATGTTAATAATCCTTCCACCTGACAGGTGTTGCATATCAAGAAGCTGATTAAACAGCATGATCATTACACAGGTGCACCCTGTGCTGGGGACAATTAAAGGCCACTCTAAAATGTGCAGTTTTGTCAAACAACACATCGCCACAGATGTCTTGATGGAGCGGGCAATTGGCATGCTGACTGCAGGATTCTCCACCAGAGCTGTGGCCAGAGAATTGAGTGTTCACATATCTACCATAAGCCGCCTCCAATGTCGTTTTAGAGAATTTGGCAGTACGTCCAACCGTTCTCACAAACACAGACTACAAGGAACCACGCCAGTCCAGGGCCTCCACTTCCGGCTTCTTCACCTGCTGGGTCGTCTGAGACCAGCCACCTGGACAGCTGATGAAACGGAGGAGTATTTCTATCTGTATTAAAGCCCTTTTGTGGAGAAAAACTCATTCTGATTGGTGCCCCTGCCAAGTCATGAGAAATCCATAGATTATGGCCTATTGAATTGATTTCAATTGACTGATTTCCTCCGATGAAATGTGACTCAGTAAAATCGTTGAAATTGCTGCATGTTTATATTTTTGGTCAGTATATTATATATACACACATATACATTTTTTAATGTTAGATCACCAATATTATTTCATTTTATTTATCTGTATCATAATAATAACACTAATTGTAACAATAAACAGTCAAACATACAGTGCCTTGCAAAAGTATTCATCCCCCTTGGCGTTTTTCTTGTTTTCTGGCAACCTGTAATTTAAATAAGATTTTTATTTGGATGTCATGCAATGGACATACACAAAATAGTCCAAATTGGTGAAGTGAAATGAAAAAAAAGTGTTGTTTAAAAAAATTCTCAAAAATAAAAAACAGAAAGTGGTGTGTGCATATGTATTCACCCCCTTTGCTATGAAGCCCCTAAATAACATCTGGTGCAACCAATTACCTTCAGAAGTCACATAATTAGTCAAATAAGGTCCACCTGTGTGTAATCTAAGTGTCACATGATCTGTCACATGATCTCAGTATATATACACCTGTTCTGAAAGGCCCCAGAGTCTGCAATACCACTAAGCAAGAGGCACCACCAAGCAAGCGGCACCATGAAGACCAATGAGCTCCCCAAACAGGTCAGGGACAAAGTTGTGGGGAAGTACAGATCAGGGTTGAGTTATAAAAAAATATCTGAAACTTTGAACATCCCACGGAGCACCATTAAATCCAAAATTAAAAAATTGAAAGAATATGGCACCACAACAAACCTGCCAAGAGAGGGCCGCCCACCAAAATTTACGGACCAGGCAAGGAGGCAAAAATCAGAGAGGCAACAAAGAGACCAAAGATAACCCTGAATGATCTGCAAAGCTCCACAGTATCTGTCCATAGGACCACTTTAAGATGTTCACTCCACAGAGCTGGGCTTTACGGGAAAAGTGGCCAGAAAAAAAGCCATTGCTTAAAGAATAAAATAAGCAAACATGTTTGGTGTTCGCCAAAAGACATGTGGGAAACTCCCCAAACCTGTGGAAGAAGCTACTCTGGTCAGTTGAGATTATAATTTTGCTTTTTGGCCATCAATGAAACGCTATGTCTGGCACAAACCCAACACCTCTCATCACCCCGAGAACTCCATCCCCACAGTGAAGCATGGTGGTGGCAGCATCATGCTTTTGGGATGTTTTTCATCAGCAGGGACTGGGAAACTGGTCAGAAGTCTTCCAGAGATTAGAGACTGGGGCGAGGTTCACCTTCCAGCAAGACAATGACCCTAGGCATACTGCTAAAGCAATACTCGGTTGTTTTAAGGGGAAACATTTAAATGTCCTGGAATGGCCAATTGAGAATCTGTGGTATGACTTAAAGATTGCTGTACACCAGCGGGAACCCATTCAACTTGAAGGAGCTGGAGCAGTTTTGCCTTGAAGAATGGACAAAAATCCCAGTGACTAGATGTGCCAAGCTTATAGAGACATACCCCAAGAGACTTGCAGCTGTAATTGCTGCAAAAGCTGGCTCTACAAAGTCTTGACTTTGGGGGGGTGAATAGTTATGCACGCTCAAGTGTTCTGTTTTTTTTCTTATTTCTTGTTTGTTTCACAATAAATAAATAAAATTGCATCTTCAAAGTGGTTGGCATGTTGTGTGAATAAAATGATACAACCCACCATAAAATCAATTTCAATTCAAGGATGTAAGGCAACAAAATAGGAAAAATGCCAAGGGGGTGAATACTTTTGCAAGCCACTGTAAGGATTGGCCCCTTTAGTAAAGTTGAGGGGGTTACTTCATAAACTTAGCTTTGGGTAGCTAGTGATCCTGATTGTCTTACGCCAGTGTACGATTGTCTTTGAGTCCTGTGTCTGTACTGAAGGGCACGACTACAGTAACACACCAGCAACTGGAACGATTGTGGAGGAAGTATTGTCAGATTGTCTTTGGCTTGTAACTGCACCTCGGACAGAGTGAAGGAAACTCTCAATGGAAAAACACATGCCTCTTCCACTAAGACAGCAAGTGTGTAACTTAAGAATGGCAACCTATGGACTTTGGTTTAGAAAATCTAGGGTCTTTGGAATGGAGAAACCAACCATTTCATGTTGGTAAAACACAAGGCCTGAGAAGACCCTACATCTCTCTGCTTCAGATAGATCTTCTTCTGAGCTGACTCTCTGCCTTTCACAGGCGTTGCTGTCCACATGTAATGCATCAACCCAAAGGTTTCCTAGGTGATCGTCAGGCAGTAGAGAGGAGAGGGAGGTGATGTGGAGCAGGATGGTGCTTGAGGAGAGTCAATGTCTGATGGAAGATGCATTGTGCTCAGTAGCTCTGAGCCACAGGTGCCCAGGAGGCGGTGAGCCTGGCGATGGAGCTTTCGAACTGGGCCTCACCCACGCCTACACCCACCTCACTAAGGCTGGGATCGTACATGGAGGATGGTGAGGAAACGGGCAGGGAGGAGGTCAGGCCAGTGTAGGAGGAGCCTCGCAGGAACTGGCTGGTCAGACCGCCAGCAATGGAACCAGAGGAGGAGCCAGAAGGAGTTAGGGTTGTCCCGGCAACAGACCACAGGCTAGGATACTGGCTGTAGGGTAGGGTAGGGAGAGAGAGAGAGAGAGAGAGAGAGAGAGAGAGAGAGAGAGAGAGAGAGAGAGAAAAAAGGGTTTGATTATGAGGTTTTTTTTCTGGCCGTGTGACCTAACCAGGAAGAAATCTGGTCCTAGTAAAAGTCTAAGCCCAGGGCCCAAAGTGTTTCCTGATCAAGTCATGTAGTCAGGAAAGTTCTGGAATATAAACAGTGGTATCAGAAATATATAGATGATGAACTATGACCATGTGTTGCCATACCTGGAGTTGGATGTGGAGTTGGTGGTATGGGCCAGGGTTCCCATCCCAGAGGAGTTAGGGATCTGAAGGGCTGACCAGCTGTCATGGGTGGGCAGGACTCCCGACGAGTTGTCCATGTAGTTGTCTAAACAATAAAGTACATAGACAAATTATTAAAAACAGTATAGTAAACATTTCTCTGATCAAAACAATGCATTTCCTCTAGGGGTGATTTCTCAAACATATTTTATGAACCAACATCTTAAAATGTCCACGCTGTCGTCTACACCTACGAGTCTGACTAGTGACTAGAACAAACAGTAGACAGTGCATTCACAGACCGCTGGGTTGGGCAGAGGAGGTTCTTACTTGAGCTGGAGGAGCGGTGTGGGTAGTGGCTGGGGTAGGGGGCTGCCCTGTGGCCCCTCAGGCTGGAGTACCTCTCACAATAAGACCCTGAGGAGGGGCCAGGGGCCCCGCTGAACGGAGGGGGGCTGCTGCTGGAGCACATAGGGCCGTTGCCAGGTAGGAACCAACCACCAACTGAAAGGAAGAGAACAGACAAAATGGTTATATTCCTATGCTTCCTTTTTTCATACTGTTCTCTATCTATAGTTTCATTGGGGACATGGAAGGCTTTGAAAATATAGATATATGAGGATCATTATTTTCTGAATGTTTAAGAAAAGTGCGTTTGAAAATTATGTCAAATAGAAGGACTTGGTTTGATTGTTGGAACTGAAATGGAGAGGTCTAGAAAGAGCTTTTCTCATGTGGTTGATGTAGTGAGACTGAAGGGAAGACGTACGTTGGGAATAACCAGACTGTTGACTGTCTCCACCATGGTCTGGAATGTCTTTATGGTCGCTCCTAAAATTGAAACCATAACATCAGAATTGGCACACAAAATCAAATAAATACAGAAGAAATTAGAAGCATCTTTCTGACACAATATCAGTCTCTTCCTCTTACCTCTCTTTGGCGTCAAGGAAAGCTTTAGCGAATGGATTGTGTTTGATCTTCAACGCAGTTATCTAGAAGGTACATAAATATGACAGCTCCTATTAGTTTATTCCTTCATTGTAAGCTGGACACAATAAAATGTTTATTATTGTGAACAATGATTATCTCTGTGACTGTGTTATTCAGGCCAACTGACCTCTTCGTTCTG
Source organism: Oncorhynchus tshawytscha (assembly GCF_018296145.1). NCBI lineage: Eukaryota > Metazoa > Chordata > Actinopteri > Salmoniformes > Salmonidae > Oncorhynchus > Oncorhynchus tshawytscha. Next base: position 28,020,889 of record NC_056441.1, read on the forward strand.
GTAAGCAGTGACAGCGATGAACTGAGTCTCGGGGAAAGACTGGCTGCTGATCATCTTCTGGAGCCCTCCAACCTTCACAATGTGTATCCTGGGCTCATACTTGTGCAGAGAGTTCAGCATGATCTAGAGAGAAATTATACATTATTTTAATAATTTCACAATAAACTACAATCAAAAACAAAGATCCAAAACACACACTCAAAATGTATAAGATAGCAGATCAATTTAGTCCTACAGATGCCCAATAAAAAATAGTGAAGTTGATTTGCCATGAAATGAACACTGTTGTTCCCCAGAAAAGGCTTAACTTTGTAATTCAGCACAGCAGGGTAGAGCATCATTACCTCTGAGAGAGCAGGGCAATCTGGACTAGCCTACCAAATTGTCTTTAAATGTATTTACATAGTAATAAATATGCATACTGCAAATACAAACAAAGAAGACGACAAAAACAATCGGGGCCTTACCTGTCCTCCCCCGTTGAGTTTATTGGACAGTTTGACTTTGCTGAATGAGACAGGCGCTTTCATCCAGTGTGCTCCGAAGTTAGGCGAGTCTGGGTGGATGTAGACGCAGCTAGGGCTCTGTGGCTCGGGCTTGCCACCGGGAACCCACTCGCCATTCACGTACTTCCACCGGTTGTTGTCTGCAGCCACGAAGTCCAATAGGACTGAGTACATGGCGTTGGGGTCCAAGCCGCTCACATTCGCTCTGAGCACTGGAAACATCCGCCTGTAGGTTCAAATAAAGTTGTTAAAATAAACATATTGCCTAAGCAAGCCTAAATATTATGTTATGTTGGCTCAGCCGTTGATCTATATAATTGAATTATTTGGCGGTATATTTGTTTGCATTAAAAAGGGTGCCCCATCGGGGCACTTTACTTTATCCTACTAATGGGTTTATACGATTTGACGGGCGTTGCGCATTAGGCCTAATTCTTGACATGGTGTTTATTAAGTTGCCACAGTGAAACATAGATAGTGCCTAGCCGGGCCAACACCCTGTCATCTAGCCTATTCTGAAATGCTGAGCATGTCTGTTGCATATCTAACCTGGGCGCATCAGATACATTTAGCTTCGTAAAGTCAAATCAAATTTGATTGGTCACATACACATATTTAGCAGATGTTATTGTGGGTGTAGCGAAATGCTTGTGTTCCTAGCTCCAACAAGTGCAGTAGTATGTAACAATTCACAGCAATAGACATCATTCTAAAAGTAAAATAATGGAATTAAGAAAAATATAAATATTAGATCGAAGAATGTCGGAGTGGCACTGACTAAAATACAGTAAAATAGTATATATATTTATGAGATGAGATGAGTAAAGCAGTGTGTATACATTTAAAGTGGCCACTGATTCTAAGTCTATAGGGCAGCAGCCTCTAATGTGCAGGGTGGCGTAACCGGGTGGAAGCCAGCTGGTGATGGCTATTTAACAGTCTGATGGCCTTGAGATCGAAGTCATGCATAAATGCGCTCTAAGATCTCTCCAGATAAACTTGGCTTTTAATGAGGCAGACCAATAGGCCTCGAAGGCCTCATTTTGATCCGTTGCTAACAGCAACAACAACAAAAAAACATAGTCTACCTGCCAGTCTTGGTGACGATCATTTCGTTGGTTAGTTCTTTAAACTTGGTCCATAATTCTGCGTCTTCTAGTCCCAGTTTAATATCCCTCTCCGATGCGTCTCCTTTCTCGCTCCCCTTCTGAAACTCGCTCTCCACCACGCTCAGAAGGTGGTCCAGCCGCTGGTCGGAGTTTGAAGAAGTCATATTTCCTATAGGATGAGTTCGTGTGGTGTTCCACGAAATATACCGTTAGAATAGGATTCACTGTTTCTAGATTCGTTTTGACAGTGAGATAAGTACTACTGGCTTGAGAGACCCCAAGGCCTGATCATATAAGGCCCCCCGGGACCACATGGGGATAGGGGTGTGGCGTTGCGTTCGAGACCACACCCTGATGGCCTAATGGTCGTGTTTCGAGCGTCTCTTCGATGTCCCCAATGCAAAAACAGGGTCATGTATGAATAAGAATAACTTCTTCGTTGCCTTTCAGGTTTATAGCCTTCATGACAGAGGCCTATGCATTTTCTAAACATGTTTGGATATTCGTTTACTCTTGCATAGCTTAAAACATTTTCAGAGCTGTTCATATTTCATACATTCGTTATGCATCTTACGAAAAAAAGACGTTAAAATATTATTAGACCGTATTGTCAATAGCATACAATATGTTTATGGTATTAAACATATTTGATTAGTATCCTAGGTTATATCAAGTATTTGTCAGAGGGGAAAACACATCGTTGGATGATTAGGCCAAACACATTTTTTGAAGTTTTGGATGAAAACAAAAGAAGGGAAGAGACAAGGCAGCAGCCACAGTGCCTTTGAACTCGGTTGTATATTTGCGAATAATGCTAATCTTTTGTTGTACCAAATACACACGTGAGGAGTGTGGTGTTGACTGTAGCCGGGCCATTAGTCTGTTCCTCTGTTCCTGTACTTGGCGAAGTGTGGATAGCCCAGAGGTGACATCCGAGATCTGCATAATGGGGCCGCCTGTCTGTTTCTGATCTCACATCCACTCGCACTAACATCGAGGACACATTTATTCACACTTCATTGTAAAACTATTAGACTTTTTTATCATTAAGATCGGGGATTGATATTATAGGGGATTAATATTTGTATCCTATGCAAAATGATCTCATCTGCCTTTTTTTCTCATCCTAATACCACGGTCCCGAGCAATGTCTTTAGACTAATGACTTGCTGTATATATATAGGCCTTATTAAAAAATATGGTGATATCAACAGGGTTGGGGAGTACAGGATTACATGTAAAAATTGTACGTGTATGGGATTACAAAAACGGTAACCGTAATCCGTTAGGTTACCAGAAACAAAATTGTAATCAGATTACAGATACTTTTGAATAAAATAGATGATTACTTCAAGGATATTTTTTTAATTCAGAAAGGATGTTTGCGAAAAAAATCTTTAGACTTCTCTGAGCGAGTCTGACCACAAATCAGAGACCACTATGAAGACACACCAAATGTGTTTGATGGATCGCGGGAAAAGCGCAGGAATGGGAGTAGGTCACAGTCCAAGGTATGTCTTTCAATGGTGCGACTGCTGTCGGCATCCAAAGATTATCCAATTTGAATAACCGCTTGGAGAGAAGGATGACAGCAGTGGTTTAGTCTACGGCGATACGGATATCACTTATTATTGATATCTACATGGCGCATTGATGTGAATCACACTGCTGCTCTCTCATTTAGCTATTTGCACCTTACGGATTGTGGTTGTTGTGGATGGCTGTTCACAAATCTAAATGTGTATTTGAACCCAATAATGGTTATATTGGAAACCAATAATGGTTGAATTCAAGAATTCAAGCTGCCTATTATTCATTGTTTTTGAAACCAGTGGACAGCCAGTGAAAAATGCGCTCTTGCAACAGCTGCACAGTGCGGATCCCAGGCTATGAAATAAAAGTAGGTCTTTCTAATTCATGCTGATAAAAATAATACATCCATAGGCCTAATGGACACATGTTCAAACTCACACACTTTTGATAGACTTAAAGGGACAATCTGTAGTTGCTACAAACATGTATACATTATATATAACTATATGTATCCATTGGTTCTTGAAGAATATAACTTATAAATGCCTCATGACCTTAGTTCAACTGTCACACTTCATGACAACCCAAAATATAAGCTTGTTTGTCTCCAATGTTTGTAAACATTGTAAATGTAAACAAACACTACATAGCCTCAAAACAGGGTTCAAACAATTATTTTTGATATAATGGATGGCCAGTCGTTGCATCCATAGCTCTGTCTATTAATCTGAGAGTGGTTACATTTCTGCAGGCCCATCCCTCAGCATTTGACCTAAACAGAGGCGGGGCCTCCATTTTGTTATTGTTTCATCTGTGGATTTGCCCTTTAAACAGCAGCATGTTATCAAGATATCAAAGTGTAACCAACAAAAAGGTAAACAATAGGCCAAAAGCAAATGCAGCATGTGGCATTCATTTTTCACATGTAAATAGAACTATTCAGTAGTGCTCAAAGCATGTCAACCCATGAGCACAGCATTTATTTTTCAGCTTGAATCAATGTGCCCAATCCGTCCTCCATGACAACAAAATCATAAACAACAGAGTAGAGCTGGCTAATAAGTCATTCGTTTTGGGGTTATGCTCAGGTAAAACAATTTGGGTAATCTATACTTCCATATTTCCAAGTCCTATTCTTGAAGATCAAGGGGTATAACATTTATTGGAATGACTGGAATTCTGATAGACTGGTTTTTAATATAAAGATATAATTTAATCGTATTATTAAATGTAGAAAGCAATGGGTTAGAAGAAGCCTACATAACCAACCCATAAAGTAAAATTTAACATCCACATATGGCCAGCTATGTAAACTTTCTAATGCCTCTTAAAGGGAAAGTAAATCTAGATGTAATCCGATTACGTTACTGAGTTTGGGTAATCCAAAAGTTACGTTACTGATTACAATTTTGGACAGGTAACTAGTAACTGTAACGCGTTACATTTAGAAAGTAACCTACCCAACCCTGAATGTCAATTATAATTTCATATTTTGTTACAGTTTATTATCTAAAATAAGAATTTGTTCTTAACTGCCTTGCCTAGTTAAAAAAAAAAAAAAAAATTCATTTAAAGAACCTGTGTCCCTCCTTATAATGTCAGAAGATTTAGGAGGGAACTTGTGTGGCTAAAGTCTTTCCTGATGCATGAAGGTTATATTAGGTCTAACAGTTACCATTGATCCTGAGCGAGGCAGAATATGGTGGGTCTGTGTGTTTCTGTCTGCTCTGTCTCAGGCTCTGTGATGTACTTGGAATTGAGTGGGTTCTGTGGAGCGTGACTCCAGTTTACTACTCCACTTCCTGCAGCTCTACAGAGGTCATAAATGTAAAGGGGTTCTCTCACACCTTTCCATCCCATATCAGTCAGCTACCTCTTCTTTCCCCCTCTTTATTTTGAGGCCTGAGAAGAGAGATTTTCACCACCAGCTACATAATACAGGACTGTTCCCCATCCCGCCCAGTCCCTCTGTCTCCGCTCCTCACTATTATCCCCCACCCCCAACACACACACACACACACACACACACACACACACACACACACACACACACACACACACACACACACACACACACACACACACACACACACACACACACACACACACACACACACACACACACACACACACACACACACACACCCAACACAAACACAAACACACACATGGACGCACAAAGACAGACACAGACACACACACACACACACAAATAATCATATGTCTGCCAAAACGGACAACTGAGTTTAGATTGAAAGCTTTTTGCAATTTGTTAATTAAAAATGCTCTGAGTTTTGGCCATACACTACAAAACACAAATCATGGGTTCAAAGTGGAGTTTGGGTTCTAGTTGTCCGTATTTAATTAAAACCTTGTGTTGAGTTGTACTGTATGGGTGCTGCACTACTCAACCAATAATACATCTGAAAATAACATACATCTAATGAATGAATTTCTAATGTGTACGTAAATGTTATTTGTAAAATGGTGTTCCCATAATGTCCTTGGCCTTGTCCATTTGGTGACGTGAGGGTTAAACCCTCCAGTGTCCTCAGGCATCAACACACACTCACCTAGGTGAGAAATATTACAGAGGCCTGGTGCTTCACAAAGGGACAGTTATAAGGCCAGGCATATTTTCCAGAGGACTTCGCCTTCGTCTTCACTGGTCAAAATAAGTCAACACAGAGACAGGAATGAGTCAGCCCTGGGAAGAAAAAAAAACAACACACACACACACACACACACACACACACACACACACACACACACACACACACACACACACACACACACACACACACACACACACACACACACACACACAGAGACACACACACACACACACGAGGTTAGTGGCACCTTAATTGGGGGGGATGAGCTCATGGTAATGCCTGGAGTTGAATTGGTGGAATGGTATCAAATACATCAAACACATGGTTTGATCCATTCCATTCGCTCCGTTCCAGCCACTATTATGAGCCGTCCTCCCCTCAGCAGCCTCCACTGACACACACACATCCTTTCATCCTCCTCTCTTTGTCTGTTTCAGGATATAAGGTAACAGATATAACAGTACTGTAATAACATTCTACTTCCCAGGTCACTGTCATTTTAGCAGCCTCTTCTAGCCCCACCATGGACTTATATGTCTGTGTTTCCTTCTTTTGTTCATCACCGATAATTCAAGGTGGGTTTGAGTGGAGCAAGTTTGGGGTTTCTATTGCGGCCATTGTATTGTATTTTAATGGTATTTTATTAGTGGCTGGTGTAACTTTGGCTCTGTGTGAATGAGGAAAGGTGTTGTTGTCCATAGAGACAGATAGGACCTGAGTGAAACACACCAATAGCCACTTTCCAAAACCCTCAGCGTGACCCTCCTCCTACCCCCGTCCCCTACCCTCCTCCCTCCCAGCCCTCTCTGATGTGGATTGAGCCCTAAAACGTGTCTGTCACTTTTGCATTTTTGTTACAAGTTCAGGAAATCTAAACTTTCCTCTTCTAATCACTCAGGCCTTTGAAAGGGCTACAAATAATTAGTGGGGACAGTAATTCCCCCTTCTGCCCCCCTTATCCACCCCCCCTCCCCCTCCCCTCCCCTCAACCCTCTAGAAGACTAGTGGAGGTGGAAGCACCTTTGGGATGCTAATGCAAACTCAGCTAATGCCAGCTCAGCTTAGGCTCAGCTTTGACACGACAGATTAACTTTCTCTGTAGAGTGGTTGCTTTTGACTTGGGATACTGTCGTAGGATACTGTAATATAATACTGTAGTAGGATACTGTTGTAGAATACTGTAGTAGGATACTGTAGTAGAATACTGTAGTAGGATACTGTAATATAATACTGTAGTAAAATACTGTAGTAGGATAATGTAGTAGGATACTGTAGTAGGATACTGTAGTAGAATACTGTAGTAGGATACTGTAATATAATACTGTAGTAGGATACTGTAGTAGAATACTGTAGTAGGATACTGTAATATAATACTGTAGTAAAATACTGTAGTAGGATAATGTAGTAGGATACTGTAGTAGAATACTGTAGTAGGATACTGTAGTAGAATACTGTAATAGAATACTGTAGTAAAATACTGTAGTAGGATAATGTAGTAGGAAACTGTAGTAGAATACTGTAGTAGGATACTGTAATATAATACTGTAGTAGGATATTGTAGTAGGATACTGTAGTAAAATACTGTAGTAGGATACTGTAATATAATACTGTAGTAGGATACTGTTGTAGAATACTGTAGTAGGATACTGTAGTAGAATACTGTAATATAATACTGTAGTAAAATACTGTAGTAGGATAATGTAGTAGGATACTGTAGTAGAATACTGTTGTAGGATACTGTAGTAGAATACTGTAGTAGATTACTATAATATAATACTGTAGTAGGATAATGTAGTAGGATAATGTAGTAGGATACTGTAATATAATACTGTAGTAGGATACTGTTGTAGAATACTGTAGTAGGATACTGTAGTAGAATACTGTAATATAATACTGTAGTAAAATACTGTAGTAGGATAATGTAGTAGGATACTGTAGTAGAATACTGTAGTAGGATACTGCAGTAGAATACTGTCGTAGAATACTGTAATATAATACTGTAGTAGGATAATGTAGTAGGATACTGTAATATAATACTGTATTAGGATACTGTTGTAGAATACTGTAGTAGGATACTGTAGTAGGATACCGCAGTAGAATACTGTGGTAGGATAATGGGGCGGCAGGGTAGCCTAGTGGTTAGAGCATTGCATTGGACTAGTAACCGGAAGGTTGCAAGTTCAAACCCCCGAGCTAACAAGGTACAAATCTGTCGTTGTGCCCCTGAACAGGCAGTTATAACCCACTGTTCCTAGGCCGATATTGAAAATAAGAATGTATTCTGACTTGCCTAGTAAAATAATTAAAAAAAAAAAAAATAGAATACTGTAGTAGGATACTGTAATATAATACTGTAATAGAATACTGTAGTATACTACTGTAGTAGGGAAGGTGTTAGAAGATCAGCTTTGGTAAAGCTAGGATTCTAGCTACTAGCTATAACTAGGCCACTGTGACTGGACTGATAGTTCACTTGACAGCTAGTTTTGCATCTGCCACGCATGCTCTCGTAGTGAAACATACAGCGCAACACAATGTAACTACAACTGTGTGGTACAATATTGTATCGTAACAATTACCTTTCTAGGACTACTGTCCATCACTGCCATTGAATTGAGGTGAAACACAGATTCACAGATTGTGGCTTTAAGTCATTGGATTGATGATTTAGATCAGGTATTCCCAAACTCGGAGGGGGAGGTTTTTTCCTCGCCTGAGTAGCCTCATTTCACTGCCAAAAATACAATTAAACTATCTAGTGTTCAGCAAAATAATAACACAATGTCAAATACACAATGTAAAATAATGAAACATCCAATCACATTAACCATTACACTCTCACAGGAATGTCCCTAAAGGTCCATATGTAGCCAAACGTAGCTAATGCTTATTTTGTTTGCTCCAAAATAGATAAATGGTCAAAATAAATGTATGGCTCGCGTCCATAGAGATATACCAGCTCTACATCATGGCTACATCTGCACCTTTAGATGACACAAGTTGTTCTGCTTCCACGAGCACATCCAATGCTAGCATCAGTAATTCCACATTTGTTGCTAGCCCAGCTATCATGGACACTGACAGTTGTGAATCTGCTGCAGCCTAAATGCTATTGCCCCCTTACCCGGGAAAGCACCAAACATCAGGGACGTTGGACCATCGAAGAGATGCAAATATGATGAGAACTACATTGATTTGGGGTTCACTTATATTGGGAGTAGTGCCTTTCCTCAGCCACAGTGTGTTATATGTGCAAAAGCACTATCTCATATCTCAATGAAACCTTCACTCTTGCACAGACATTTAGAAACAAAACCTGCCAATTTGGAAAATACGTTTTTTGAGCGACAATTAAGATGACTTTCGAGTAGTAAGACATGTATAAAAGCAACATATACCATTAATTAGAAGGGGCTAGAATCATCTTATATGGTGAGCTACTATTGTGCAGGACTTAAATCTTCCTGCTACGTAGATATGGCTGGGACAATGTTGCGGGAAAAAGGCCAAAAAAACTATACAGACAATGTCTTCATCAAACAACACTGTTTCATGACGCATCAGTGACATGGCAGGAGATGTTTTGAAACAACAATTATTTCTTTGGATACAAGCCAGTGAATTCTATGCGTTACAGCTGGATGAGTCAACAGATGTGGCGGGCCTGGCACATCTCCTGATATATGTCCGTTAAGTTTATGAGGTGTCAATTAAGGAAGGCATCCTCTTCTGCAAACCACTGGAAACCAGAAGAACAGGAGAGGATATTTTTAAAGTACTTGACAGCTTTGTGACATCAAATGGACTTTGGTGGTCAAGATGTGTTGGTATCTGTACTGATGGTGCAAAAGCCATGACAGGGAGACATAGTGGAGTGGTAACGCGCGTTCAAGAAGTTGCTCCCGATGCATCTTGGGTACACTGCAGCATCCACCGAGAGGCTCTTGCTGCCAAGGGAATGCCTGACAGCTTGAAATATGTTTTGGACACCACAGTGAAAATGCTTAACTTTGTTAAAGCAAGGCCCCTGAACTCTCGTGTATTTTCTGCACTATGCAATGATATGGGCAGCAACCATGTAACGCTTTTACAACATACAGAAGTGCTGGTTATCAAGGGCCAAAGTATTGACACATTTCTTTTAATTGAGAGACAAGCTTAAAGTTCTCTTTACTGACTATAATTTTCACTTGTCTGACCGCTTGCATGATGACGAGTTCCCCACACGACTGGCCAATATGAATGATGTTTTCTCTCGCCTGAATGATCTGAATCTAGGATTACAGGGACTCTCGGAACTATAATCAATGTGTGGGACACAATTGAGGCTATGATTAAGAAGTTGGATCTCTTCTCTTTCTGCATTAACAAGGACAACACAGGTCTTTCCATCATTGTATGATTTTTGTGTGCAAATGAACTCGAGCTTACGGACAATGGCAAATGTGTTATAGCGAAGTACCCGAGTAAGGTGTGTGCGCAATTACGCATGTACTTTCTTGAAATGGACGACACAAACAACTGGATTAGTTATCCCTTTCATGCCCTGCCTTCAGTCCACTTACCGTTATCTGAACAAGAGAGCCTCATCGAAATTTCAACAAGCGGTTCTATGAAAATTGAATTGAATCAAAAGCCACTGCCAGATTTCTGGATTGGGCTGCGCTCAGAGTATCCTGCCTTGGCAAATCGTGCTGTTAAGACACTGTTGCCCTTTGCAACCATGTACCTATGTGAGAGTGGATTCTCGGCCCTCACTAGAAGGAAAACTACAGTTGAAGTCTGAAGTTTACATACACTTAGGTTGGAGTCATTTAAACTTGTTTTTCAGCCACTCCACAATTGTTTCCAGACAGATTATTTCACTTATAATTCACTGTATCACAATTCCAGTGGGTCAGAAGTTTACATACACTCAGTTGACTGTGCCTTTAAACATCTTGGAAAATTCCAGGAAATTATGTTATGGCTTTAGAAGCTTCTGATAGGCTAATTGACATCATTTGAGTTAATTGGAGGTGTACATGTGGATGTATTTCAAGGCCTACCTTCAAGCTCAGTGCCTCTTTGCTTGACATCATGGGAAAATAAAAGGGAAAAAAATTGTAGACCTCCACAAGTCTGGTTCATCCTTGGGAGAAATTTCCAAACGCCTGAAAGTACCGCGTTCATCTGTACTAACAATAGTACGCAAGTATAAACACCATGTGACCACGTAGGCATCATACCGCTCAGGAAGGAGACGCGTTCTGTCTCCTAGAGATGAACGTACTTTGGTGCAAAAATTGCAAATCAATCCCAGAACAACAGCAAAGGACCTTGTGAAGATGCTGGAGGAAACAGGTACAAAAATATCTATATCCACAGTAAAAGGAGTCCTATATCGACATAACCTGAAAGGCCAATCAGCAAAGAAGAAGTCACTGCTCCAAAAACGCCATAAAAAAGCCAGACTACGGTTTGCAACTGCACATGGGGACAAAGATCATACTTTTTGGAGAAATGTCCTCTGGTCTGATGAAACAAAAATATAACTGTTTGTCCATAATGTCCATCATTATGTTTGGAGGAAAAAGGGGGAGGCTTGAACCAGGGACCCTCTGCACACATCAACAGACAGTCACCCACCCGGGCGCGAAGGGACCCTCTGCACACATCAACAACAGTCACCCACCCATCGCTCCACAAAAGCCGTGGCCCTTGCAGAGCAAGGGGAACCACTACTTCAAGGTCTTAGAGCAAGTGACGTCACCGATTGAAACGCTATTTAGCGCGCACCACCGCTAACTAGCTAGCCGTTTCACATCCGTTACACTAGCATTATGTTGTGGGGGTGGAAGCATCATGTTGTGGGGGTGCTTTGCTGTAGGAGGGACTGGTGCACTTCACAAAATAGATGGCTTTATGAGGAAGGAAAATATTGTAGATATATTGAAGCAACATCTCCAGACATCAGTCAGGAATTTAAAGGTTGGTCGCAAATGGGTCTTCCAAATGGACAATGACACCAAGTATACTTTCAAAGTTGTGGCAAAATGGCTTAAGGACAACAAATTCAAGGTATTGGAGTGGCCATCACAAAGCACTGACCTCAATCCCATAGAAAATGTGTGGGTAGAACTGAAAAAGCGTGTGCGAGCAAGGAGGCCTACAAACCTGACTCAGTTACACCAGCTCTATCAGGAGGAATGGGCCAAAACTTATTGTGGGAAACTTGTGGAAGGCTCTCCAAAACATTTGACCCAAGTTAAACAATTTAAAGGCAATGATACCAAATACTAATTGAGTGTATGTAAACTTCTGACCCACTGGTAATGTGATGAAAGAAATAAAACCTGAATTAAATCTCTATTATTCTGACATTTCACATTCTTAAAATAAAGTGGGGAGCCTAACTGACCTAAGACAGGGAATTTTTACTAGGTTTAAATGTCAGGAATTGTGAAAAACAGAGTTTAAATGTATCTGGCTAAGGTGAATGTAAACTTTTGACTTCAAATATAATACAGGCACTGACTGTGTGTGTAAAATGATTTAAGACTGAGAATCTCTCCAATACAACCCAACATTGCAGAGTTATGTGTATCCTTTAAAGCACGCCCTCCTCATTAACCTGTGGTGAGTTATTCACCATTTCTGATGAACAAATAAGGTTTTATATGCAAGATGGTTAAATAAAGAGCAAAGTATTGATTATTATTATTTGTGCCCTGGTCTTATAACAGCTCTTTGTTTCTTCCCACAAGCCGGGTTGTGACAAACTCACTCATTCTTATGTTTAATAAATGTATTGTATAGGTTGTGTGTGTGGCAGGCTTTCAATGATGGCAAAAAACAACAACATTTGAGAGTGCGCTGACCCTGGTGCTAGAGGGGGTACACAGATGGAGGTTGAATGTTTGAAGGGGTACGGGACTATAAAACGTTTGGGACCACTGCTGTAAAAGCTGTATAGTAGGGCTCCAGACTAACTTTTTCCCCTGGTGCCACTAGAACTTGTGGGTTTGCACCTTGACACCAGTCCACCTTGACACCAGTCCACCTTGACACCAGTCCACATTAAAATCATTCACTGCTGTAATGTGAGAGTGAGCATCTCATAATATTTTCAGGCCTGTATACTATATACTAATCACAGGTATATGATTAAGGAAAATCCTCATTCTCTACGGAGGCTAAAATCAAGCCATTCAGTTTCCTGAAAGCAGTCTGCCGGTCACGCTGGTTAGAAGGATTTTTAATACACCTTAACAAACACGTGTACAAAACACTGGTATGTACCCAAACAAAAGAGCGAGGGTTAACCTCGTAGAACTACACGGGACGAGACCCGTAATACACGCAGCACAAAACACACCGCATAGGTACTCACACCACCAACAGACATGGGATAATCAACAGTCAATGGGGAAACAAAGGGCACATTTATACAAACACAATCAGTGAGGAATTGGAACCAGGTGTACGTAATGACACCGTTCAGTGCAGCCTAGAAGGCCGGGAACGTCGACCTCCGGAACTGGTAAACAGAATGAGCAGCAGTACCGGGGGGAGCCGTGATACTGCCGGTCTGTCTGTCTGTGAGTGTGTTTCTGTTTTCAGTCTGTTTCAGTGGGTTTGGTGTTGCCTGGTGTAAATATGAGCAGCTGATTTCAGTCTGTTTCAGTGGGTTTGGTGTTGCCTGGTGTAAATATGAGCAGCTGATTTCAGTCTGTTTCAGTGGGTTTGGTGTTGCCTGGTGTAAATATGAGCAGCTGATTTCAGTCTGTTTCAGTGGGTTTGGTGTTGCCTGGTGTAAATATGAGCAGCTGATTTCAGTCTGTTTCAGTGGGTTTGGTGTTGCCTGGTGTAAATATGAGCAGCTGATTTCAGTCTGTTTCAGTGGGTTTGGTGTTGCCTGGTGTAAATATGAGCAGCTGATTTCAGTCTGTTTCAGTGGGTTTGGTGTTGCCTGGTGTAAATATGAGCAGCTGATTTCAGTCTGTTTCAGTGGGTTTGGTGTTGCCTGGTGTAAATATGAGCAGCTGATTTCAGTCTGTTTCAGTGGGTTTGATGTTGCCTGGTGTAAATATGAGCAGCTGATTTCAGTCTGTTTCAGTGGGTTTGGTGTTGCCTGGTGTAAATATGAGCAGCTGATTTCAGTCTGTTTCAGTGGGTTTGGTGTTGCCTGGTGTAAATATGAGCAGCTGATTTCAGTCTGTTTCAGTGGGTTTGGTGTTGCCTGGTGTAAATATGAGCAGCTGATTTCAGTCTGTTTCAGTGGGTTTGGTGTTGCCTGGTGTTAATACTGTATGAGCCGTTGAGGTCAGCAGACACTAGTGTGTGAGAAAACATGTTTAAATCTGCTCAGCGCAGCTGTGCGATCTCTTTAACCAGTGGTGTAAAGTACTTAAATACTACCTAAGTCGTTTTTTGGGGTATCTGTATTTTATTTTAATATTTATATTTTTGATCACTTTTTTTTTTTTTACTTCACTACATTCCTGAAGCAAATAATGTACGTTTTACTCCATCCAAAAGTACTCGTTACATTTTGAATGCTTAGCAGGACAGGAAAATGGTCTAACATTATCAACAGAACATCCCTGGTCATCTCTACTGCCTCTGATCTGGCGGACTCACTAAACACACCTACTTCGTTTGTAAATGATGTCTGAGTGTTGGAGTGTTACAATAACTACATTAACTTTTTGATACTTACGTATATTTAAAACCAAATACTTATAGACTTACTCAAGTAGGATTTTACTGGGTGACTTTCACTTTTACTTGAGTCATTTTCTATTAAGGCATCTTTACTTTTACTCAAGTATGACAATTGGATACTTTTTCCACCACTGTCTCTAACACACACGCAGACACACACACATGTACATACATGAACACACACACACACACACACACATGTACATACACACACGCACACACACACATGTACATACACACATGCACACACACACACACACACACACACACACACACACACACACACACACACACACACACACACACACACACACACACACACACACACACACACACACACACACACACACACACACACACACACACACACACACACACACACGTACATACATACACACGCACACAGACACAAACACACGCGCACGTGCACACGCACTCACACACACACACACACACACACACACACACACACACACACACACACACACACACACACACACACACACACACACACACACACACACACACACACACACACACACACAATCATTATTCATGTCATAGTTTGTATTTTCTGTGTGCCTTTTCTAGGAAACTAGCACCCTTTCCACTGGATATGAGGTGGCTGGGTTACATACTGTAGGTATGGTAGGAAGGACATGAGATGGCAGGGTTACATACTGTAGGTATGGTAGGAAGGACATGAGCTGGCAGGGTTACATACTGTAGGTATGGTAGGAAGGACATGAGCTGGCAGGGTTACATACTGTAGGTATGGTAGGAAGGACATGAGCTGGCAGGGTTACATACTGTAGGTATGGTAGGAAGGACATGAGCTGGCAGGGTTACATACTGTAGGTATGGTAGGAAGGACATGAGCTGGCAGGGTTACATACTGTAGGTATGGTAGGAAGGACATGAGCTGGCAGGGTTACATACTGTAGGTATGGTAGGAAGGACATGAGCTGGCAGGGTTACATACTGTAGGTATGGTAGGAAGGACATGAGCTGGCAGGGTTACATACTGTAGGTATGGTAGGAAGGACATGAGCTGGCAGGGTTACATACTGTAGGTATGGTAGGAAGGACATGAGCTGGCAGGGTTACATACTGTAGGTATGGTAGGAAGGACATGAGCTGGCAGGGTTACATACTGTAGGTATGGTAGGAAGGACATGAGCTGGCAGGGTTAGGTATGGGAGTAGAGAGAGAGTTGATGGAGAGAGATCAAAAGGACAGATTCACAGACACACAGACAGAAAGTTCTGACAAACAGAAAGTGTTAACCACCCCCATACATGGATTAATGGTAGCAGGTCTCACCTCTGAGGACGTTATTTACCCAGAAGACTGACGGGACGTGAGCCCACAGAGCAGACACATCACTAAGCACTCTCTTCCTGTTTCATCACTTCCTCTTTAAAAATGCACATGTTCACATGATACGGTGTCAGCTACTGATGAATGTTCTACGACCTATTAGGATTTCTTATTCATCTGTTATGAAGCTTTTGTCACCACTGACATACAGCGGACTAACAACACCATTTATTTTGATGGTCTTTTCTGGTGTTCATCCTGGGACACATAGGGGAGATGGATTACGATGGTCTGTTGCTGAGTATTTGAATGTAATCTTTGGCTAATCTTTGTTAAAAGAACACACACTGCTGAGGAAATTCCCGACAGAAGTGGTCCTTTTTTGACTGATCATCTACCCTATACACTACCGGTCCAAAGTTTTAGAACACCTACTGATTCAAGGGTTTTTCTTTATTTTTTACATTTTTCTTCATTGTAGACATCAACACTACGAAATAACACATAAGGAATCATGCAGTGACCAAAAAATTGTTAAACAAATCAAAATATATTTTATATTTGAGATTCTTCAAATAGCCACCCTTTGCCTTGATGACAGCTTTGCACACTCTTGGCAATATCTCAACCAGCTTCATGAGGAATGATTTTCCAACAGTCTTGAAGGAGTTCCCACATGCTGAGCACTTGTTGGCTGCTATTCCTTCACTCTGTGGTCCGACTCATCCCAAACCATCTCAATTGGGTTGAGGTCAGGGGATTGTGGAGGCCAGGTCATCTGATGCAGCACTCCATCATGCTCCTGGGTCAAATAGTCCTTACACAGCATGGAGATGTGTTGAGTCATTGTCCTGTTGAAAAACAAATGATAGTCCGCCTAAACCCAAACCAGATGGGATGGCGTATCACTGCAGAATGCTGTGGTAGCCATGCTAGTTAAGTGTGCCATGAATTCTAAATAAATCACTGACAGTGTCACCAGCATAGCACCCCCACACCATAACACCTCCTCCTCCATGCTTTGTGTTGGGAAATACACATGCGGAGATCATCCGTTCACCTACTCTGCGTCTCACAAAAACACGCTGGTTGGAATCAAAAATCTCAAATTTGGACTCCAGACCAAAGGACAAATTTCCACCGGTCTAATGTCCATTGCTCGTGTTTCTTGGCCCAAGCAAGTCTCTTCTTCTTAATGGTATCCTTTAGTAGTGGTTTCTTTGCAGCAATTCGATGATGAAGGCTTAATTCACGCACTCTGCTTTGAACAGTTGATGTTGAGATGTGTCTGTTACTTGAACTCTGTGAATCATTTAGTTGGGCTGCAATTTCTGAGGCTGGTAACTCTAATGAACTTATCCTCTGCAGCAGAGGTAACTCTGGGTCTTCCATTCCTGTTGCGGTCCTCATGAGAGCCAGTTTCATCATAGCACTTGATGGTTTTTGCGACTTCACTTAAAGAAACTGTCAAAGTTCTTGAAATGTTCCGTATTGACTGACCTTCATGTCTTCAAGTAATGATGGACTGTC
This sequence comes from Oncorhynchus tshawytscha, assembly GCF_018296145.1. NCBI lineage: Eukaryota > Metazoa > Chordata > Actinopteri > Salmoniformes > Salmonidae > Oncorhynchus > Oncorhynchus tshawytscha. The sequence continues at coordinate 28,038,208 of NC_056441.1, forward strand.
ATTTCTCTTTGCTTATTTGAGCTGTTCTTCCCATAATATGGACTTGGTCTTTTACCAAATAGGGCTATTTTCTGTATACCACCCCTACCTTGTCACAACACAACTGATTGGCTCAAATGCATAAAGAAGGAAATAAGTTCCTCAAATGAACTTTTAACAAGGCACACCTGTTAATTGAAATGCCTTCTATGTGACTACCTCAAGAATCTGGTTGAGAGAATTTCAAGAGTGTGCAAAGCTGTCATCAAGGCAAAGGGTGGCTATTTGAAGAATCTCAAATATAAAATATTTGTTTCACACTTTTTTGGTTACTATATGATTCCATATGTGTTATTTCATAGTGTTGATGTCTTCACTATTATTCTACAATGTAGAAAAAGTACAAATAAAGACAAAACCCTTGAATGAGTTGTTGTTGTAAAACTTTGGACCGGTAGCATATGTGTCCCAGGTTTTCCAGGTAGGAAGCAGCCCTTCTCTAGGCAGCCAGAACCACAGCCAGGACAAGAGCCAGCCAGGGCCTCAGCCAAGCGTCTTGTCTGTCTGGCCAGTCTGAGGGAGCTAACCAGGAGCTGGAGGCCAGCAGACTATAAAACGGAATAAACAAAGGGGTTGGGCATGAGCAGGGTGCTTTTTACTGCATTCCCACGCCAGCAGCAGCAGCAGCAGCTTACTGAGAAGTGCTACCTGAAAAACGCAGGACCCTCCCCCTTCCATCCCCCTTCCATCTACCCCCATCCCTACTAGCAGCAGGAGTAGACAACCAATCCAAGGCGACTGCTGCAGCCCAGGTGTACAAACACTTAACACAGCCCGAGATCAAAGGGTCTCATTAAAGCACAATAGATCCCTATCCCCCACCCCCTAATCCAGACTTGTACCACAGCATGGGCTTTCTCTATATCAATCCACTTCCTTAGGCTACACCTGCTAGAGCTCCCCCTACTGTCTGTTCAAACCTGGGACAAGACAGTCACTTTGAGTCAGGGAATCAATGAGGATTGTAACACTTCCCCTAGTGGTCGGTTAGTGGCTGGCCTTTGTCCTGACCTTTAAACTTTGCTGAGATTATAGGTGGTTTGCTTGGATACAACATCCATACAACTCTACTTTATTATCACCCAAGATTTTACAGGTTTACTGTATGCAGACAAATAGACACAGAGCATTACTGAGCTATAAAGATAGTCCAAAACAATTATTCACTCTGTCCAGTCATTTTGGACAAGAAATGAAACATTTAAGTGATACTTAGCAACAGTGGATTTCAGCCTGTCCAAGTATTCAACCACACGTATGAGTGAGCAGTGAAACTGTATCAGCCTCTTATAATAAGATAAACAAATGGAAACACAATCAACTGGATGCCGTGTCCCTGTGATCCAGATGTGCTGGTATTACAACAGTTTTATATAGCAATGATAAATATACAAGAGTGGGTAGATATTTTATAGCGGAATCATCCTTCAGAATTTGTGTGTCAACTCAGGCAGGTTCTCAAAAACAAGCTGCAAAAGAAGAGCCAGAACCCTATAGAAATCATTTGATTTAGATTTCGAAAACTTTATTGACAGATGTCAGTGAGTCAGTCAGATCAGGCCTGGGAAAGGTCAGCCTCAGAACCTCAGAGCCCGCTACCAGCCCCGGTGTGTCTTTGATGGGGAGGCCCTCTCTTTGTAGTCGGCGTGTTAGTCAGTAAAAGTTAAAGGGCCTAAATGGTCCCTAACAGGAAGCAGTTTACACAGTGAAGCTCAAGCTGCCTGTGGCCCCTATTGTTCCCGGGCCCCTCACCACTTCATTACGATTTCCATAAGAAAGGAACAGTAATTTACCCTTTTCTTCTGGTCTCCCTTCATCTTGGTGGAGTGGACCTCTCTCTGTCCTCAGTCACTTGTTCATTCTCTCCTTCATGCTACCAATGTATGGGTGGTGATGTAATGGCCTTGTATGCTCTGAAAGCATTTAAAACATCATGGAGACCAGTTAGTAAGGATTACAAATAAGGACAAGTTAGAATAAAACTGTATAATGGACAAGCATTTGTCTGTTTTGTGATGAGAAGTAGGACTAATTTGCAGAGCACCTTGACCTGAGAAAGTCAGGTCTGTCTTGATGAAAGACTGGCTCGAGTTCATGAGGTGAAACTTGTTGTCTTTGGTGCTTCTGAGGAGGTTAGCATAACTGAGCTGTACACAGAGAAGATGTTCAAATCCTGGCTGACTGAAGGGTCACTGTGACTGGCCACTCTGTCCACTGATCTGGATAGAGAGAAGACTAGTGTCCACGACCAGCTGAGCTGAGCTATAGAGACCACTGTGGAGAGCGTTCAAACTGTTTCACAGAAAGAGAGAAGACTAGTGTCCACGACCAGCTGAGCTGAGCTATAGAGACCACTGTGGAGAGCGTTCAAACTGTTTCACAGATAGCGTTCAAACTGTTTCACAGAAAGAGAGAAGACTAGTGTCCACGACCAGCTGAGCTGAGCTATAGAGACCACTGTGGAGAGCGTTCAAACTGTTTCACAGAAAGAGAGAAGACTAGTGTCCACGACCAGCTGAGCTGAGCTATAGAGACCACTGTGGAGAGCGTTCAAACTGTTTCACAGATAGAGAGAAGACTAGTGTCCACGACTGAGCTGAGAGCTATCAGCTGAGCTGAGCTATAGAGACAGCTGAGCTGAGCTATAGAGACCACTGTGGAGAGCGTTCAAACTGTTTCACAGATAGAGAGAAGACTAGTGTCCACGACCAGCTGAGCTGAGCTATAGAGACCACTGTGGAGAGCGTTCAAACTGTTTCACAGAAAGAGAGAAGACTAGTGTCCACGACCAGCTGAGCTGAGCTATAGAGACCACTGTGGAGAGCGTTCAAACTGTTTCACAGAAAGAGAGAAGACTAGTGTCCACGACCAGCTGAGCTGAGCTATAGAGACCACTGTGGAGAGCGTTCAAACTGTTTCACAGAAAGAGAGAAGACTAGTGTCCACTGACCAGCTGAGCTGAGCTATAGAGACCACTGTGGAGAGCGTTCAAACTGTTTCACAGAAAGAGAGAAGACTAGTGTCCACGACCAGCTGAGCTGAGCTATAGAGACCACTGTGGAGAGCGTTCAAACTGTTTCACAGATAGAGAGAAGACTAGTGTCCACGACCAGCTGAGCTGAGCTAGCTATGAGACCACTGTGGAGAGCGTTCAAACTGTTTCACAGAAAGAGAGAAGACTAGTGTCCACGACCAGCTGAGCTGAGCTATAGAGACCACTGTGGAGAGCGTTCAAACTGTTTCACAGAAAGAGAGAAGACTAGTGTCCACGACCAGCTGAGCTGAGCTATAGAGACCACTGTGGAGAGCGTTCAAACTGTTTCACAGAAAGAGAGAAGACTAGTGTCCACGACCAGCTGAGCTGAGCTATAGAGACCACTGTGGAGAGCGTTCAAACTGTTTCACAGATAGAGAGAAGACTAGTGTCCACGACCAGCTGAGCTGAGCTATAGAGACCACTGTGGAGAGCGTTCAAACTGTTTCACAGATAGAGAGAAGACTAGTGTCCACGACCAGCTGAGCTGAGCTATAGAGACCACTGTGGAGAGCGTTCAAACTGTTTCACAGATAGAGAGAAGACTAGTGTCCACGACCAGCTGAGCTGAGCTATAGAGACCACTGTGGAGAGCGTTCAAACTGTTTCACAGATAGAGAGAAGACTAGTGTCCACGACCAGCTGAGCTGAGCTATAGAGACCACTGTGGAGAGCGTTCAAACTGTTTCACAGATAGAGAGAAGTATAATCGATATAATGGTCATCCACATTATAAGGCATGGTGTTCAAACCCAGCAAAGTTGACTGTATAGAGAATCCCAGCTGTGGCAACGCACATGAAGGTAAGACACCCCCTCTCTCTCTCACACACACACACACACACACACACACACACACACACACACACACACACACACACACACACACACACACACACACACACACACACACACACCCCACTATCCCCTTCCCCTAACCCTCATTCCACACTTTGAACTTCTGAAGTGAGAAGGGGAGAAATGCAGCGAGAGCAGAATTAATTTATGCGGAGAGAACGATGTGTAACTTCTCCAGTTAATCCCATCAACCCTGACGCATGGACACATCCTGGGACACATGCAAACACCGATCAAACATGTCCTCTCTCGCTCACGCCTGGTAGGATACCCCAGATACCCCACTTTGAGAGGTCACTTGTCAACACGAGGTGAAACAGTCTGTTATTATATAATCCAGGGTGGTTATAACTCAGGCTATAACACCAGTTATAACCTCTAAAAGGACCCACGGTGCTCTCTTCATATCTTTCTGTTTCCGAAGGGTCTTGGCTGGAAGGCCGGTTGTTGTTCCTCCAGTCTGAGAAGGGGAGGGCAGCCGGCTGCAGACCCCCTCAGTGAGCCGGGCTGTTTTACCCACGGCCCCATGCAGACCCTGACAATAGAACCCGGCTGGAATCATTGTCTTACCTATTGTTGCAGGGGGAGCCAGAGAGGCTGGGTTCGGGTTGAGGTCCAGAGCACATATGTCTCAGAGTAGGAATGCTGATCTAGAATCAGGTCCCCCCTGTCCATGTACGTCTTAATCATTATAATCTAATAGGCAAAACAGAACCTAGATCTGCAAACCTACTCTGAGAGGCTTTGCCGCCACACCAGCAGGCCTCCTTATTAATACGCTAAATCTCCAAACCTCATTTCCAGGTTATATTTATATTTTATATTTATGTAACCTACAGTTGAGGTCAGAAGTTAACATACACTTTAGCCAAATACATTAAACTCAGGTCTTCACAATTCCTGACATTTAATCCAAGTAAAAATTCCCTGTCTTAGGTCAGTTAGGATCATCACTTTATTTTAAGAATGTGAAATGTCAGAATAATAGTAGAGAGAATGATTTATTTCAGCTTTTATTTCTTTCACCACATTCCCAGTGGGTCAGAAGTTTAAATACACTCAATTAGTATTTGGTAGTGTTGCCTTTAAATTGTTTAACTTGGATCAAATGCTTCAGGTAGCCTTCCACAAGTTTCCCACAATAAGTTGGGTGAATTTTGGCCCATTTCCCCTGACAGAGCTGGTGTAACTGAGTCAGGTTTGTAGGCCTCCTTGCTTTCACAAGCTTTTTCAGTTCTGCCTACAAATGTTCTATTGGATTGAGGTCAGGGCTTTGTGATGGCCACTCCAATACCTTGACGTTGTTGTCCTTAAGCCATTTTGCCACAACTTTGGAAGTATGCTTGGGGTCATTGTCCATTTGGAATACCCATTTGCGACCAAGCTTTAACTTCCTGACTGATGTCTGGAGATGTTGCTTCAATATATCCACAACATTTTCCCTGCCTCATGATGCCATCTATTTTGTGAAGTACACCAGTCCCTCCTGCAGCAAAGCACCCCCACAACATGATGCTGCCACCCCCACAACATAATGCTGCCACCCCAGTGCTTCACGTTTGGGATGGTGTTCTTTGGTTTGCAAGCCTCCCCCTTTTTCCTCCAAACATAACGATGGTCATTATGGCCAAACAGTTCTATTTTTGTTTCATCAGACCAGAGGACATTTCTCCAAAAAGTACAATCTTTGTCCCCATGTGCAGCTGCAAGCCGTAGTCTGGCTTTTGTATGGCGGTTTTGGAGCAGTGGTTTCTACCTTGCTGAGCGGCCTTTCAGGTTATGTCGATATAGGTCTTGTTTTGCAGTGGAAATAGATACTTTTGTACCTGTTTCGTCCAGCATCTTCACAGGGTCCTTTGCTGTTGTTCTGGGATTAATTTGCACATTTCGTACCAAAGAACGTTCATCTCTAGGAGACAGAACGTGTCTCCTTCCTGAGCGATATGATAGCTGCGTGGTCCTATGGTGTTTATACTTGCATGCTATTGTTTGTACAGATGAACGTGGTACCTTCAGGCGTTTGGAAATTGCTGAGGTCTTGGCTGATTTCTTTTGATTTTCCGACGATGTCACGCAAAGAGGCACTGAGTTTGAAGGTAGGCCTTGAAATACATGAACACCTCCGATTGACTCAAATTATGTCAATTAGCCTATCAGAAGCTTCTGAAGCAATGACATAATTTTCTGGAATTTTCCAAGCTGTTTACAGTTAGCTTAGTGTATGTAAACTTCTGACCCACTGGAATTGTGATAGTCAATTATAAGTGAAATAATCTGTCTGTAAACAACTGTTGGAAAAATTACTTGTGTCATGCACAAAGTAGATGTCCTAACCGACCTGCCAAAACTATAGTTTGTTAACAAGACATTTGTGGAGTGGTTGAAAAACTTGTTTTAATGACTCCAAACTAAGTGTATGTAAACTTCCGACTTCAACTGTATATTTGTAATCTTCTCTTCAGTGGAGGTTTCTAAAGAAAAAAATACCATGAAACCCTCATGGGTAACCCAGTAATATTCATTTAACCATTTCAAACCTAGGAACTACAAATATTGATGTCATCCACTCTATACACACACACGTTGTCGGCCTGCTCCATCCCTACCTGACACCTGCTCCATCCCTACCTGACACCTGCTCCAGCCCTACCTGACACCTGCTCCAGCCCTACCTGACACCTGCTCCAGCCCTACCTGACACCTGCTCCAGCCCTACCTGACACCTGCTCCAGCCCTACCTGACTCCTGCTCCAGCCCTACCTGACACATGCTCCAGCCCTACCTGACACCTGCTCCTTCCTCCTTAAACCTGATTCTATATCAGATCATATATAACACCCATATATTTCAAGTGATTCATAGGAGATCCATACAAACCTCAAGTCTCAAGGGCAGCACACGTTACATAATAGCAACATGTGTATGTAATAGCAACACTCAACACAATGAAGTTTAATTTCAAACTTGTGAAATATGTCAGTCAGCCAGCAGCCCTGGATGTCCTCCAAAATAAATATGACTTCCGGTTAACCTGGCCTTCAACTACGTTTTATGATTGGGTAATAAAAACAATAGAACAAATAAAAAAATGTGACATTTGGCACCTTCACCTCTCACGTCTCCGAAAGCTCTGGTTACATTCCACAATGAACTAAACGGAACAAATATATAAACGCAACAATTCATGAGTTACTGTTCATATAAGGGAACCAGTCAATTTAAATAAATTCATTAGGCCCTAATCTATGGATTTCACATGACTGGGAAGGGGTGGGCCTGGGAAGGCATAGGCCCATCCACTGTGGAGCCAGGGCCAGAATGAGTTTTTCCCCACAAAAGGGCTTTATTACAGATAGAAATACTTAATCAGCTGTTCGGGTGGCTGGTCTCTGACAATCCCGCAGGTGGAGAAGCAGGATGTGGAGGTCCTGGGCTGGCGTGGTTACACGTGGTCTGTGGTTGTGAGGCTGGTCTCTGACAATCCCGCAGGTGGAGAAGCAGGATGTGGAGGTCCTGGGCTGGCGTGGTTACACGTGGTCTGTGGTTGTGAGGCTGGTCTCTGACAATCCCGCAGGTGGAGAAGCAGGATGTGGAGGTCCTGGGCTGGCGTGGTTACACGTGGTCTGTGGTTGTGAGGCTGGTCTCTGACAATCCTGCAGGTGGAAAAGCAGGATGTGGAGGTCCTGGGCTGGCGTGGTTACACGTGGTCTGTGGTTGTGAGGCTGGTCTCTGACAATCCCGCAGGTGGAGAAGCAGGATGTGGAGGTCCTGGGCTGGCGTGGTTACACGTGGTCTGTGGTTGTGAGGCTGGTCTCTGACAATCCCGCAGGTGGAGAAGCAGGATGTGGAGGTCCTGGGCTGGCGTGGTTACACGTGGTCTGTGGTTGTGAGGCTGGTCTCTGACAATCCCGCAGGTGGAGAAGCAGGATGTGGAGGTCCTGGGCTGGCGTGGTTACACGTGGTCTGTGGTTGTGAGGCTGGTCTCTGACAATCCCGCAGGTGGAGAAGCAGGATGTGGAGGTCCTGGGCTGGCGTGGTTACACGTGGTCTGTGGTTGTGAGGCTGGTCTCTGACAATCCCGCAGGTGGAGAAGCACTGCGTCTCAGTGAAAGAGGCGTCACTGCAGTACCTGGTTCGAACCCAGGCTGCATTACATCCGGCTGTGATTGCGAGTCCCACAGGACGGCACACAATTGGCCCAGCGTTGTCTGGGTTTGGCCGGGCTAGGCCGTCATTGTAAATAAGAATTTATTCTTAAATGACTTCGCTAGTTAAATAAAAATGAATGTGGTTTGAATCAATTTATAAAAATAAAAAAAAGGTTCCAAACATTTATTGAGACACTCAGAACACATGGAACAGAACAAAGATGTCACTACAGTCATCAAGTTTCTGTCACAGGAATGAGACTAACAGGACGGCAGAAAAGGGGAGAGAAAGAGAGACTGTGATGAAGACAGTAAGATAGGGGTGATTCTATTCAACTGTAACATCGGTGCCAGAGGTTGCTTTTGATAAGGACTCATAGTAGTTGTTTTGTTTTCTTGGGCAGAGTAAGAGTGCAGAGGGGTATGGAGGGTTGGCTGGGGAACGACAGCGACGTCTCTCAGCTGAATTTGGCTTTAGAGAAGTCCATCTCCGGGTGCTGCGACATGAACCTGGAACACAATGACAGGGGTCACATCATGCAGTCTGAACAGTGAAAGAGTAGCCTGGTCCCAGTCGACAAGGAACTGGTAAATGACAATAGGAGTTTGCAAGACTATTTAAGTGCATCTAGCTTAAAGACAGCATACCTGCCATGTGTTAATCAGACTACAGAGGATAAACTCCTCCCAGCGTTGAGCCCAGTAAGGGGACAGGGGAGGAAGTGAAGCTGGTAGCAGCAGTGAAGGCGTTTAGAGATGCACCGATGTGGACATTAACTAATATTTTTAGGCTATTATCGTCCAATACCTAAAGTAACCAAATCAGACTGACATCCATTTCTAAAGGACTTGAATGTCTGCTATTGTGTCAAACAGTAATGAACATACAGTAAAGTCGACCCGTAGTGACCGTACCAGATCTTTTGAATAGGACTCTTTCATAAACTAGAGGAAGTGAGAGGCGATGCAGAACGACACATAACCAGGCAAGTGAACAACCACGGCTAACCTACCATTGGCCTAGTCATGACCAGGACAGGAAGTAGAAGGGCTTAATAACCTGAACTCTGACAAGAGACTGCCCTCCACATAGTCTCCGACGGCTCCTTCCCTAGATCAGGGTTTCCAGTAAACCACAGGGAAACCTAACGCTGGCCATGCTTGTGACTTGGTCTAGAAGGTGTTTCACCTCCACAGTGATGAGACCTTAACATCCATCTCCGACGGCTACAGCTCTGTCCAGTACAGACCCCTTATCTCAGTGGAATTGTCCTAATACTCATGTCTGGCGAGTCATACGGAGATGAAATATTTGCCAACCATCACTAAATGCACCTCAAATTGCCCAAATCACATTGCTAGGAAAGGTCATTGTCTGGTCATCTTTAGAATACGGAGCCTATTCACAAGACTATGTAGTACGTAAACTGAATATAACTTTGTTCTTCAATAAAAACAGGGCACATATATGAGTAGGTGGAATGCACAGTTTAACACAAGTTAAACAGTTGGAGACATGCTTTTCTCACAAACCCCTTGGATCAGGGTTTCTGTACAATGATGTCCAAGGTCAGTGTGGGGCCCTGACTTTGAACAGGGATAACTTATGCACGACTCATAAAAAAGCAGTGTAATGGGAGACATGTTTCCTCCCCAGACACCTCGGGTATTACGACGGTAGAGGAGCAACAGGCGAGGTCAGCTCTGGTCCCGACTCCGTACGGAAGCTGGTACAGACGTCTCACTATCCGTTTATGGCTGCAGTGATTATGTAACCTGACCTTGACTGGAAACAGTCTGCTTTCAAATTCACATTTGACCTCCTTTTTATGGCTATGTTAAACTATACAGTAGCTACTAGAACATGTTAGACAATAAAAAGCAAAGCACCAAGTGGGAGCCTAGTGGTTGGAGCGTTGGGCCAGTAACCGAAAGGTTGCTAGATCAAATCCCTGAGCCGACTAGGTGAAAAATGTGGCGATCTGTCCTTGAGCAAGGCCCTTAACCCTAAGTGCTCCAGGGTCGCTTTCAATAATGGCCGATCCCTGGCTGTGACCCCATTATCTGCGGGTGTCTCAGGGGAATGGGATATGCAAAAAACGAATTTCACACCACACACTTGTACATGTGTGAAACAGAACAAATATGCCCCCCCCCCCCTCTATTGTACCTTTACCTGTGAGAAAGGTCAGTAGTTAAGTCCCAGGGAGGACTTGACATGGGTCAAACTTTACACTGTATATGTGAAGAAAAGTATTGCACTACTTAAACATTATCATAACAGGCATGCTATATGATGGTGCTATAAGCAATGTGCTGAAAGCTACTTTTTGAGGATGTCTTGTTTATTCTGCTCTTCGGAGGTGGGTAGACCCATGGACTTCTGTCTCTGATCGTACATCATCTTCTCCACCATACCACGGGTCTCCCCATCCAGATCTGACAGCTGAGACAGCCGGCACACAGAGATGGAAGAGGAGAGAGCGAGAGAAAGAGGGGGAAGAGGAGAGAGCAAGAGAAAGAGGGGGAAGAGGAGAGAGCAAGAGAGCGAGACGGAGGGTGAGCGATAGAGAGGAGATGAGAGACGGAGGGTGAGCGATAGAGGAGATGAGAGACGGAGGGTGAGCGATAGAGAGGAGATGAGAGACGGAGGGTGAGCGATAGAGGAGATGAGAGATGGAGGGTGAGCGATAGAGGAGATGAGAGATGGAGGGTGAGCGATAGAGAGGAGATGAGAGATGGAGGGTGAGCGATAGAGAGGAGATGAGAGATGGAGGGTGAGCGATAGAGAGGAGATGAGAGATGGAGGGTGAGCGATAGAGAGGAGATAAGATATGGAGGGTGAGGGATAGATGGAGGGTGAGGGAGAGATGGAGGGTGAGGGATAGAGAGGAGATGAGATATGGAGGGTGAGGGATAGAGAGGAGATGAGATATGGAGGGTGAGGGATAGAGAGGAGATGAGATATGGAGGGTGAGGGATAGAGAGGAGATGAGAGATGGAGGGTGAGGGATAGAGAGGAGATGAGAGATGGAGGGTGAGGGAGAGATGGAGGGTGAGGGATAGAGAGGAGATGAGATATGGAGGGTGAGGGATAGAGAGGAGATGAGATATGGAGGGTGAGGGATAGAGAGGAGATGAGAGATGGAGGGTGAGGGAGAGATGGAGGGTGAGGGATAGAGTTTAATAAGTGGGAGATGCATTACCTTTTTACTTTTAAATATAGGAGAATAATCACGTGTTCTCTTGCAAATTACAGTGAGCCTTGCATCAGTAGTAGCTTGGCGTTGTTTACCTTCGAGTTTTCCGGACAGATCTTCTTCGTGTTGAGTTCTGGGTCCGTGGTCACCATCTTATTCCACCACTCCATCTTGTTGATCTGAAACAGACAAGGCATGACTGACTGACTTATAAAATATTTCATGCTGAAACCATCTCTCTCAATTAAACCAATTGAAATAAAGTAAATAAAAGCATCCTCTCTGAAGTACCTTCTCCAGGTGAATGGTGACCACCTTGCCGTCCTCAATGAGCCAGGAGCTCTCCTCCACCTTGACGTGGTTGTAGAGCTGTCCATCGATCACAGGAGGATGGCCCTTCAGACCCACCTTCAGCATACCACGCTGGATGTCCACCTCCACATCCTTCCCTTTCAAACGGAACTTCACATCAAAAGGCACCACCAGCTGGGGGGGCGGAATAGAGGGCAACACCCAGTTAGAATGAAGGCACCACCAGCTGGGGGGGCGGAATAGAGGGCAACACCCAGTTAGAATGAAGGCACCACCAGCTGGGGGGGCGGAATAGAGGGCAACACCCAGTTAGAATGAAGGCACCACCAGCTGGGGGGGCGGAATAGAGGGCAACACCCAGTTAGAATGAAGGCACCACCAGCTGGGGGGGCGGAATAGAGGGCAACACCCAGTTAGAATGAAGGCACCACCAGCTGGGGGGGCGGAATAGAGGGCAACACCCAGTTAGAATGAAGGCACCACCAGCTGGGGGGGCAGAATAGAGGGCAACACCCAGTTAGAATGAAGGCACCACCAGCTGGGGGGCAGAATAGAGGGCAACACCCAGTTAGAATGAAGGCACCACCAGCTGGGGGGCAGAATAGAGGGCAACACCCAGTTAGAATGAAGGCACCACCAGCTGGGGAGGCAGAATAGAGGACAACACCCAGTTAGAATGAAGGCACCACCAGCTGGGGGGGGCAGAATAGAGGGCAACACCCAGTTAGAATGAAGGCACCACTAGCTAGGAGGCAAGGACATAGGGGAACCAACAGAATACCTGAACCTTGTCTGCCCAGATTACATCTTGCCCAATTCTAAACCAATCCCTAGCGACTGCAGACAAAACGATAAACAACATCCGCTCTGAAATAGAGGGAGCTGCTGCACGATTAGCCCACGAACGGAGAGCACAAACACCTCGATAGTTAAAGCAACAATCATGCTCCAGTTAGACAACTTTAATATCACTAGGGAACATAGCAACACGGTAATCACTGAAGACAAGGGAAACAAACTCACGTCCACTTCAGACAGGGACTGTGTCCAGCGATAGTTGGCCAGGTCAGCTCCGTTGCCTGCGTTGGGTTTAATCTTGTCCTTGTCTTTCTCGTCTTCTTCTCCTTCGGAATCAGTCTGGCAGAAATGAAGACTGTGATTCATTGTCTTCAACATACTGCACATACATATAATACCCGTGTGCTGTAAAGTGCATCAGTTTTTCCCCTAGTTCATACGATACCGCTCATTTATCTACTGAGGAATCCCAACAGAATCTCTTACCCCCTTGTCTCCCTTCTCTCTCCCTTCCTTCTCAGCTTTCTCAGCTGGAGCTACTGCATTTGTGGCCTCTTTCTTCTCCTCTTGTTTATTTTGCTGAAACCAAGACAAGAGACATTAAAGTAGCGCATATAAACTTCATCAAGACAACGACATTGTTAAACCTAGTGTGTATAGTACATCAATCAATCATTCATTCATTCATAACTGACAATCGTTTTTTCTTACCTGGTCGATTTCAGACTGAAGTCTCTCTGCCTCTTCGTCTGTCAGTTCTTTGATTTTGGGCTCGTCGTCTGCGTTCTTCCTCTTCTTTTCCTCCTCTTCCTCAGCTAGCTTGGCAGCCCTCTTTGCCTTCTCTCTCTTCTCCTTCTCCTGCCTCTTCTCCTTCTCTCTGTGGGCCTTCAGGGCAAGACCACTGTGGTGGGCAAACGACTCCTTCACCAGCTGGGGACAGAGGGGTCGTCACTAGGTAACACAGCCACAAAGTCATAAACCCCTCACTCACATTTCTACAATTTCTCTTCTTAAAATCTGATTTTAAAACTTATCCTAAACCACACTGTTAACGTTATGTATAACCCTAACCTTAAAATAAGACCAAAAAACAGTTTTGTTTGGATTATTTTTACAATATAGCCAATTTTTTACTTTGTGCAATCTAGTGGAAACTGGACAGAGGGGAAAAGGGGGAGATTAGACTGACAAACTACTTTAGCAGTTCTGCATCTTTTGACATATGCATCTTTGTTATGTTTCACTATATTGGATCACTCCGCGGCGGAGGGATACATCGAGGTGAGGAGTTATACCAGTGTACACCGGTGTCACGGCTGGGGTCCACCCCTATATATAGACACACCTCCATTTTCTCGGTGGACGTCTATGGTTTGAGGTACAAACTTTCTGAAGCTCGCTTGTTAAGTGTAATATCTTCCTTGGAAGTTCTCTCACTGGCTGTTTGCAGCCTGGAGCAGCTGGCCACATGGCCGCCGCTCCTCAGTGCTCCACTCGCAGCGCGCGGTTGGTCTGGATCTTCCGCCGTGGTTTGTCGTACTTGTGTTTCGCTAGCGTTACACTACGACTCTGTGTGCATCCATTAGTATGGTGGTTCTTGCTGACACAAACTGTAATTTACCTTACACAACCTGCCCACTGGTTGTTCTGTGTGTTGTCAATTGAGTCATCGAGTATCGAGTCAGACCGTCAGCAGGTTGATGACGACAGCTGTTCCCTGTTGGCCAGTGATAGGCTGTTCCTGGGGGACGATGTTGGCACTGTTCACCGTGAGCGGGGGGGCTACCAGGCTGACAGGCCATCACAAGCCGCCAGCGGGGATCCATTGCACCCAGTGGCTCGAGAGCCTATGAGGAGCCTACTCACTCAGGTAGCCACTGCACTGGACATCAACTGGTGGACAGAGATGACTCTCCATCTGTCCCCATCTCTACTGAGTTCTGCGAGGCCTTGCAGGAGAGCTGGGCCTCTGCCAGGGGGCGCTTCCGACTCACAGCAGAGACTGGACCATGGAGTTATGTTGCTGGCGCGGAGTCACTTGGCCTCCGGGAGAACCCGACCATGGACACCATAATAGCTGCCATGGTCCTCCCGGACCGGGAGATTATAGGGCGGAACCTGCGACTGAAGCCGGACCCCCCCGCGAGCTGAATGGCACCAATGGTCCATGTTAGGACTACAGAGGGCGTAATGAACACCATGCAGAGTTTAAGGGCACCGGCTACAACCGCGACATACCAGTTGCCCTGGTGGTTGTTCTGCTCTTGGTGCACTGGTATTGAGGTTGTGCCTGAGTCATGCAGGGTGCAGTGTGTCCTCGTATGGACCCTGGTGGGAGGAGTACATCTCTCCGCTCCAACCCCTCATTCCTCCCGAAGGTTCTGTCAGACAGGCATGTGAACATCCCTTTTATCCTGTCTGCTTACGACCCTAAGGCAGTGGCGGGGGAGTCTGGGCCTCCCTCCGGCATGCTGTGCCCTGTGAGGGCACGCGCAGCCTATATGGAGCGGACACGTCAGTGGGAACAACAGACCAGCTCTTTGTCTGCTATGGTGAGAGAGTCCTGGGGGCTGAGCTATCACAGCAGAGGCTCTCTCACTGGATCGTGGACACGATTACGACAGCATACCGCCTGGCTGGCAGGCCAGTGCTGGGATCTGTGGTGGCACATTCAACACGAGGGGTGGCTGTGTCCTGGGCTCTACTGAGAGGATTGCCCCCTAGCTGATATCTGTGCTGCGGCCAGCTGGGCTTCCTCTTGCACCTTTGCTAGGTACTATTGGGTAAATGTGGCACCTCCCCCTGCAGTTGGTTCAGCGGTCCTGGGCGTCGCCTCCCCTTCCGGGGACTATGCTGGGACCCCCCTTCCACATTGACGGCCCCTGCGTCTCGGTCCCGCGGAGTGATCCAATATAGTGAAACATAACTGTGGTTACGTAACATTCGGTTATGTGAGCTATATAGATCACTCCAATCCTCTACGGTGCTAGAGCACCTCAAAAATGATGTGTCGTGGCCATAGGGCAATATATAGGGGCAGACCCCAGTCGTGACACAGGTGTACATGAGAGTACATTTGTAAATCCTCACCTCGGATGGATCCCTCCACCGCAAAGTGATACCAATATATTGGAGTGATCCATATAACTCATAACCGTGGTTACATACGTAACCTTTGTTCGGTTACGCCTTGATCACACTGATAGTAACCTTGGGCAAAACACTACGCAGCATCATCTGGATGTGTTCAACAACAGTTCAACATTCACCATCTGCTACCATTTCTGTCAAGCCGTCTATGCATAATGTTTGACGCATATGTTAACATAAACACCGCACAGAACGCACTGCAACTGCCTCTGCAACGCAATGCTGAAAGGTAAGGTGTCCCAAAATGCTATGACACTGTCGGTTTGATCGAGGCGTTAGGTAGCCAATTCTGGACTCACCTTCTCTGGTGCTCCTGCCTCTCCACCCGTGAAGAAGTCGGTTTTACGCCGGAGGAAGCTGAAAAACGTGTTTACTAACTGTTGGGAGAATAAATATTACATTAGAGATGATACACAGCCAACCTGAGCTTTAAACACGCCCATTTGCTATGCCTTACCAAAGGTTGCCACACCACCTGCATGCCTAAACACAACTAACTAGCTAAACTGTGGTTAACGAATATGATACTGGTGTGAAATGTAACATACGTAACTACAGGTTTGTGGTGCCATATTCATGGTGGAAACGCGGGACACTCCCCATCATACAGCTAACGTACATTAGCCGGCTAGCCAGTTGTTTTATGATGAATTTCATAGCATCCTAACAAGCTGGAGTTTACCTCTTGTACACCTCCTTCATGCTGTTGTGCCATAACAAGCAACATCCCGTCATACTTCTCATCATCACCCATTTTCTGTCCAATGAACTTGATTAAAATATAATTTGAAATGCAGGCTAGCAGGGAGCTAAAATGGAGCAATGTGAAGTCACGTTGCTGTGCTACTTCCTGGAAACAAGCACCGCCTTGTTTCTCAGCGAATTAAAAGTTTGACGCAAACAACCATGAGTCCAACCTTTTGATTGGCAAACTAAACAGCCAATTAGATCCTGTTAGATGAACGGCTATGGCGTGTTCAAGTTTTGACAGTGTGAAACCGAGTGCAGCGGGGAACCGAATATTCGTGATGAGAAATTACTGTTTGATTGATGGCAAAAAACGTACTGGTAATTCATTATGACATAATTATCGTATATTCATGTCGTTTCACTATTATACTTTTTTCTTACGTTAATCTGTTATAAATTTGCATTTGAAAGAATTCAAATGTATTTATGTACAGACATTTTCACATGCAAACACGATTTATATGCTCAAGGATTACTTTCTGATTCTGAACATCTTTGGTGTAGCCATTATATCAAATCTCCCCACCTCTAAATTGGCAATGACCCTTGTTTGTCTTGAGAAATCCTATTGAAAATGTTACATTTGATAGTTGGATAACATCATTCTAATTCTAATCCTTCATTTATTAACAGTGATTTAGCAGGAGATATCTCTGATGGATAGGTGTCAATGACCAACAGCTCAATGTTCCATATTTTGACCCAGATAACATACTGTATCTTGACTCCATGACTGAACTATTCAAACATACTGAAAAAGGGGTCACAGTGACTGCCACACAGTGTTATGTTGAGTGATACGCAACGGGTGGAAATATATATTTTTTCTAGGTTACCTAGCCTATTTGCAAAAACACATGGAAGGCCAAAAATAAAGTAGGCTATTGATAATGAGATTAAAATGATACCTATCTACATGATTAGGATCTAGGCTACTTGTGTCATTATTTTCCTAAAATTATATTGCCCTTTGTCAATGCCAAATGCTGATATCCTATGATCCTGAGTTTGCATTTACCCCTTAACTAGCAAGAAATAGAAGACTGAACCAAGGCCGTGTGTTGGGGTGGTAGTCTGTATGGGAGCATTGACCCCGTCCTTGGTAGTCAGGTCAACATGATAAATGTCATTGATCTCGTAGTGCAGCTGGCTTCCTCACGTCTCTCCCTCCCTGCACGCCAAATGTCACAGTTGTATTGAATACGCCCTATCACCTCACTCCACGTGGAGAGAACCTAATGCAGAGAGCAGAGCAGTCCAGGGTCACTCTGTTGTTCTCAGATGTGAGTGTGTGTGGTTTGAGGGGGAGGGGTCAAGGCTGACTGGTCACACACAGATCAGAGGAGAGTGTCCTGTCTTCCTATAAATAAGACTCGGTCTACTGGAGTTGTCAGACAGTCAGAGCTGCTGATCACACTGCTGGACAATATTTCAAAGAGAGAATGTGGCTATTCTCACGTCTATAGCATAGCTCTGTAAAGCCTCTGCACTGGGGACATCTTATCATCTATTGATTGATTGATACTTTATTGATCCTCAAAGGGGAATTCTCCATGATGTTTCCTCTTGAAGAGATGAAGAGCACCTGTCACTGTTCAGGTTACCGGGAGCAACAACATCAGCCTCACACCATCCTGTACAACATCCTGAGCCGGGCGGACAGTAACTACAGCAACAACGACAGCCTGATCAACAACAACCAGGTGAACCAGTACAACTACAATAAGATGATGCCTCACAACTGTCACTGCAAGCGGCAACAGGTGGTGTGTCTGAAGAACCCTGAGGGAACCTGTCAGATGACATCTGATGTTCTGGTCAAAACCATCTGCTTCATGAAGAGTTTACCCTCCTTCAGTCAGCTTCCAGTGGAGGATCAGCTATCTCTGCTGAGGTACTGCTGGGTGCCCCTGTTCTCTCTGGGCCTGGCCCAGGAACGGACTGTGTTCGAGGTGAAGGATGTTCCACAGGCTAGCATGCTGAGGAGGATCCTCCTCAACGGTCAAGGGCCACAGAGTGAGGAAGAACAGGAGGTGGAAGATGAGGGGAAGAGGTTGCTGCCCACCCTGGCTGGGGTGCATAAACTCAGGTCCTGTCTGAACAGACTGTGGACTCTGGATCTCAGCCCAAAGGAATATGCCTATCTGAAGGGAGCTATGCTGTTCAATCCAGGTAAATATCATCTTATCTTCTCAGCATGCTATGATGTAATGTGGAACTCCAAATCTACCTTAACTGACATTGTATTAATTTAATTTGTTGTAAATATTTGAAGCAATCAATAAATCGATGATTATTTAATGATCTAACATGACAATACAGTAAACAGCTCCACTCTTTCTTCTGTCAGTGTTAAACTGCTGATGGTGGAATACAGTTGACATGACATTTCCCTCACTTCCTCTTAACAGACGTCCCAGGACTGAGGACCACTGTATTCATCAACAGTCTACAACAGCAGGCCCAGAGAGCACTACAGGAGGTTGTGCTGACCCTTCACCCAGGAGACTTGGGTCGATTCAGCTGCATCCTACTATCGACCTCTGACTTACAGACTGTCACCCAATCACTCATCACAGAACTGTTCTTCAGACCAGTTATTGGTCAGGCGGATCTGTTTAATTTGTTACGCGAGATGCTGTTTATTAGACAAGAATAAAGCTGAAAGTGTGTGTGTGTGTGTGTGTATATATATATGTGTTTGAATTATATTTTAGGGTATTTTCTACAGTGACAACTATGAACGTGAAGAATGCAACCAGGCAATAAAAGTTGAACTAAATGATTGTTTTTCTTCTCTTCTATCCACACATTTAATCATTGTTCTATCATTTACTTTTGCATGTATCTGATCATTTAACAGTGGTGTGATAACAATAAATGAAGTGAGAGCAACAGTATTTTCTATTGGATCAAAAACAAAATCCTGTAATATTGTACTGGCTCTTAGCATATGTACTCTGGCTCCTACCTGTGGTATTCTACCTGGACCTACAAGTATCTGTTGTGCTGTTCACTGTACAGGGTATTGAATGGAAAGTACCAAAAATCCCCTGAGTGACGGGACCTGGAAAACTCCCCAATGCATAAGGAAGGCTAGCAAAATGCGGCTTTAGACTGTATTAATACCCCAACTAACTCAACAATATGTCAACACTCATATTTCCTGTAAACCTACCTCTTTATCCATTTCCTGTCTATGCCCAGGACTAGAATGACCTGTTTTACAGTCATTCCGTGGTCTGTATTATTTTGTCCTTGCCAAAGATAAAAGTTGTCCCCAGAGGGCACAAGTGAACACCCTGGTACTGGTACTGCGCACATGCCAAAGTTATGTGTACATTTGGACCTGTTCTACAGGGCAAAACATTACGTTATAGAACATTCAGACAAAAATGTTTTAAGAATAAAATATATGCTTGCCATCCATAGTAGAACAGATCTTTATATTTCAATTTGCAAACTTCTAAACATTTCACATCACAGAACCCTCATTGGTTTGTAAGTCTGCATGTTGTCAGAGATTCTTCCATTTCAATACATCAACACCCACACAATAGAACTGAGTTGTAGATAGTTTGGAAGAGTAGTGTGTGTGAGTAACTGGCTGATTCATGTCCAGTAACGCGACAGGAAAAGGCTATTTAGAAAGAATGAAAACACAGAGATACACAGAGCTTAATGTCAACAACACACACAAAACATATGACTGGGACTCTTCCACTGGTGAGCTAATGGAAAGTGAGCTAGTCACAGGTTCAGACATTCTTGCCTGGAGGATTTCCATTTAAAATATTTATTTATTAACAAATCATTCATTTAGACATTCTTAGAGAGGCGGATCCTAACTTCCACATAAATCCACTTAGTCTCATTGTACAGAACTGAAATTAGACTTAAGTGGAAGTTAGAATTTTCCCCATAGAGCAACACAGTTCATTTTTACCAGCCACAATAAAACAGAAGACAAAATGTGCAAGAATAGCATGGCATCAATGCCTTTACAACTTCATTTATGCTTGTGCATCCGTTTAAACAAAAAAAGTTGTATATAAAATCACAGAAATGCACACATTATACAATTTAATTTCAAGTATATACTCATTGGCGTCTACAATGAGATCATGTTAATCATTATCCAGGCCACATGCTCGTGAGAGATTTTGGACCCTAACCAATTTTAAAGCAATACAAACATTAGGATTACCGTTATGGGTAACACTTCACTTGACATCCACCGTCATAACACGTTATGACATAGTAATAACCATTTTAATAGGTACCTTTTTTAATATGGTCATATCCCTTGTCATGACACATATTGCGTTATTTTATGGCTAGTTATGACACCTACATAAGCGTGTCAAAACCTACCACACAAGGCAAAACATTCCACTACACAATTACACTGTTGACATGTTCTATATTTGTGTGTGAAATTGACCACGTTAAATGATCACTGTAATTGCACACACATTGATGTCAGGCATGCACTTACCCCAACGCTCCGTTGCTGATGGCTGGGATGAACGCAGATGCAGATTTCAGGAGCAGGATGACGTATATTACAGCATGTACGTGATAGGTGACGTATATAACAGCATGTACGTGATAGGTGACGTATATAACAGCATGTACGTGATAGGTGACGTATATAACAGCATGTACGTGATAGGTGACGTATATAACAGCATGTACGTGATAGGTGACGTATATAACAGCATGTACGTGATAGGCGACTTATAGGATGATGTATATAACAGCATGTACGTGATAGGTGACGTATATACCAGCATGTACGTGATAGGTGACGTATATTACAGCATGTACGTGATAGGTGACTTATAGGATGATGTATATAACAGCATGTACGTGATAGGTGACGTATATAACAGCATGTACATGATAGGTGACGTATATTACAGCATGTACGTGATAGGTGACTTATAGGTGACGTATATTACAGCATGTACGTGATAGGTGACTTATATTACAGCATGTACGTGATAGGTGACTTATAGGATGACGTATATTACAGCATGTACGTGATAGGTGACGTATATTACAGCATGTACGTGATAGGTGACTTATAGGATGACGTATATTACAGCATGTACGTGATAGGTGACTTATAGGATGACGTATATTACAGCATGTACGTGATAGGTGACGTATATAACAGCATGTACGTGATAGGTGACTTATAGGTGACGTATATAACAGCATGTACGTGATAGGTGACTTATAGGTGGCGTATATAACAGCATGTACGTGATAGGTGACTTATAGGATGACGTATATTACAGCATGTACGTGATAGGTGACTTATAGGATGACGTATATTACAGCATGTACGTGATAGGTGACTTATAGGATGACGTATATAACAGCATGTACGTGATAGGTGACTTATAGGTGACGTATATAACAGCATGTACGTGATAGGTGACTTATAGGATGACGGTCATAATGCTTCACAACAGTGTCAAAAAGCGGATTTTCTACAAGTGAATTAAAATACAACAAAATAATTCATTATAACAGAGGATTTAAGAAACAATCTTTTAAAAACGGAAGGACACTTCTTGGCCAGGAAAAAACTATTTTGAATAAATGTGAGTTTTGATTCTATAACCAGCCATAAAATAATGCAATATATGTCACAGCAGGTGTAAACATATGGGTCAAGACAGTGTAATGACCATATTATGACAGGTTATGTCAAGTGTTTCCACATAGTTAAGACCATGTCATAACATGTTATGACACTGGGTGTTAAGTAAAATGTTACCTAGTTAGGTACAGGAGCATGATATTCTCTTGGCATCAAAAAGCACATCTACATCTTGTATTTCAAAGTCACCAATACGTCAATAACATTCATCGTCTTTGAGGTGTTCCCTCTTCATCCGTTCCCAGTGTTTTTTTTTTGGCCTCCAGTACATTTCAGGTTAGTTCTTGGTGTCTACATGTTGCACTATAAAACCGTTGACCAATCATGTGTGCGGTTATCTATCTTCCTCGCGCCAGTTTACTTTACCCTGCAAGTCCCTGGATGTGAGTACACTACCTTGAAACTGATTCTTGTGTTAGTGTTGAAGCGATAATGCAGAAAGAGATCCGGCAGCAGTGGAGAGCCGAGTTTCATATCAAAAGAGCTAGTTGTTATTCAAGGGTAAAGTAACACACACCACCATGGATGTAATTGGAGGGCAATAAGAGGAACAACAAAACAGGGGAAGCTGCTGGAAGGGTTTGGGAAGTAAATCTACAGTGACTTTTCTATGAGACAAACCAACCCCCAAACAAGGGGGCAATACGCCAGAATCAAAGATAAATTCACGACCCTGGTTACATTAGAATCCTTCAATATACAGATGACACGATTCATAGTATCGCCTTCAAAGTAAAGTCGTGGTCTTCGGACGGAGTTTGCATACGCATAATACTCCTCCCACTTCATTTAACATAGTGCAATTCTCAGGCTCCTTAAAGTTCCCAACACAGAATTAAATAGACCTTACAATACGTGTATCTGTATGGCTCCCAACCTCTTCAGCTGGCGACTGGTGAGTAGCTCCATGGTATCAGCAGTGTTGAAGAAGGATCATCATGTTCTGACTGAAGTCCCGGGCAGGGGCATGCCTAACACAGACATCTGACGTTCAGAACGTTCTGCTTCAATCAAAATATGATAAAGGCATGAGATGTAGAACATAATCGAACAGACAAACTTCATTGTCCACGCAAGGTGGAAATGTGTCTTTGGCTTCAAAGTCAGTTCCACTCATAGCTCCTCTCTAATCAGGGACCGATTTAGTCCTGGGACACCAGGTGGGTGCAATTAATTATTAGGTAGAACAGAAAGCCAGCAGGCTCCGGACCTCATAGGGTCAGAGTTGAAAACCCCTGCAGCAATGTGCCACTGCTAAACGAACACAGGGGACACACTGCGATTTCAGTAAAAAAAAGGTGTGTATTGAAGGACTCTAACCCTATCATAACAAGCTCTTAATGATGACTACAACACTGCAGGACACACAACATAGAGTACCCACGTCAAGTCTCTTACCTGCTCCACTGGTCATCCTCATGTTCCTAGCGTTCATATCAGAATCTGTCTCCTTGGAGATCTGGATATCGTAATCCTCTTTGTGGTAAAACAGAGTGAGTCAACTAACAGTGTAATAACAAATGAAAGCCCATGAAGGATTCCTTCAACAAGTACGTAAAATAGGGGAAAAGCGGTTGTTTATCATTGGAGGTGTTGCTTACTGTTATTGCTGATGGTTGATGTTTGGTAGTTGCTCATTGTTTCGTTTCCGCTGTCGGAGGTACTCCTCTGTGACCTTCGGTATGGAGGTCTCTTCTTGCTCTTCCTAGTGCTGATCCTGGATGCATAGAATGGATTCAAATAGTAGAAACTTTATTATCCATTTTAATGTATTGATTTGCTGTCACATTACCAACAGCTTGCACGCGCACACACACACACACACTTGTTGTGCCCTTGATCAAGGCAGTTAAACACTACCAGCAAATGTCAGTGAATGGTAGCTACCTGATGATGCCCTTGACCAGTCGACCTTCTGCGTCCTGCTCATCAAGCTGATGCTCCTCGGCCAGGTCACTGATCAGCTGGCTGATCTCACCGGTCTTCTTCAGGAACACTGAGTCCGAGGTGCAGTGGGCCAGCTCCTCGATCTGGTACTCAGAGTACAGCTCCAGAAGCTTCTGGGTGATCAGAGAGTCCACGTCACCCATGCTCAGATCACCCGTATCCCCCTCATACCAGGAGTAGGATGGAGGGCTGTACCGTCTCCCTCCTCCACCTCTTCCATTGTGTAACAGAGGCCTGGTAATGACCACTGGCTCCTCCTCCATTCTGGGAATATCCACTTTGACCCCTCTGATGTAGATGTCCTCCGACCAATCAGAGCCACTACCCCCGCCCTCCTTCCTGGTTTGGGGGTCGTTGGCCCCATGGTGGCTCTGGAGACCCCGGAGGTTGACCTTCTCCTGATCGTCATCTGGGGACCTCCCTGTGGGACTGGGGGCCAGGATGGTGCGCCGACACACCATGTAGAGTCCACAGGTCAGCACGCTGCACACCCAGTTCTTACAGCTGCCTGGGGAGGAGGGGGCACAAGGACCACACCCGTGATCCCCTGGAGGAGAGTCTGCTGATCCGGGGATGAAGCCGATGGTCTCATCAGCCGCCTTGCTCTGCACGTCCCCATGGTGGGCCTTGTGGTGGGTCCCCCTGGGACCCTGGTGCCTCAACTCCACCGGGTCCACACATCGCTCCTCATAGCAGGACTCCTGGCTGGTGCTGCTGCTCCGGTAGAGGAGATGGTTGGGTTCCACAGGTATGAGGCCGACCTGGCCCCCTGGCTCTGACCAGGGTCTGGGGCTCCCTGTGATGCTGCTGGGCATGGTGGCTCACTAGAGCCAAGGCCTGGGAAAGAAGAGGACAGGGAGTGTGGGGGAGGGCAATTCATTACATTAATGTAGGAAATATGTATGCTATATTTTTTAAACAATGCTTAATCCTGTCATAATAATCAGCAGCTTGAAATAGACAACAAAGCAGCCGTGAATCAAATCCAAGGCTTGGTGATGAGATGAGAAATTGATTCAGGTGTGTTATTGCTGTGGTAGGAAAAACATTTGCAGCCTGGGTCTCCAGCACACGGAGAAGCCCCGATGAGTATTGAATTACCCGGCTAACTTGCATAAATATTCTTTAAAAACTTTTTATTTTGTAGAAAGATCAACTTGAAAACGGGGATGGCCTAATTGACTAAACAACCAAAAACACACGCGTAAGTTTAGCTTTCTTAATGAACCAGAAAAGCTAGTCATTTCTAGTTGTTGATTGAAGTGAGCTGGCTAATGTAGGA
The DNA here is from genome assembly GCF_018296145.1 of Oncorhynchus tshawytscha. NCBI lineage: Eukaryota > Metazoa > Chordata > Actinopteri > Salmoniformes > Salmonidae > Oncorhynchus > Oncorhynchus tshawytscha. Next base: position 28,063,399 of record NC_056441.1, read on the forward strand.
AATGTGTAGTATACCCCTCTGGCCTGTAGGCCACGTTCAAAACGTACTTTCACAGAAAGTCAACAAAGGCCATATGGAAGCCAGGATGAGGACGGTGTCCATAGGCCAAAATGTAAACCAATGTGTCATAAGCTGAATGTAATCAAAATACTTTGTCTGATAGGCTGTGGGGTGGGGGTGACTACAACAATGTCCTGATCAGATGTTTGATGAAAGCAGGGCCGGGCCTACTTCATACAATGAAAGGTTACTACTGCCATATGCTGAGACGCAGAACAACTGGTTGAAATGGACGACGACCTTTTCAGTCCATCTACAGCCTTTTGTCAACAACAAAACAATACAATAGTTGTCAAGGTGCTACTTCCAAAACACATATCTAATCAACTTTCGTTCCATCTGTAATGGATACTTTAAAATAAGTTACACCTGGGTTTATTAATTTGGCTTTACTCACGGCATTCGAAGGGTGATCGCGGTTCTCCACCGAGTTTTCTTCCGAGTGGTTATATTCCATAAAGAGCAAGAGTTTACATTTGTATTTTTTATTTTTTTAATTACCGACAAAAAAGACGCGGCATAGTTTCGTTTCGTAAATGCTTCCTACAACAGATTTTCACCTGCGCGACAAGGTAATAAAGCGAGAGAGTTACTCCAACCAAAATCACCGCAGTAAATTAGTTTAGGCTACTTTAGATATTCAGAGTTCGCTCGTCAATAGCTGTCCAACGGAACGTCCTAAGGTAATATCTAGAATCAGATGACGGTAGAGAGCAAAATACACCTTTTGTTTTTACCGATAGTCGAACTCTTCCCTTAACAGGGTCGAACAGAAGGCAATATTCTGTTTTCTGGCGCTTTTTCTGGCGCTTGGGTGGTTTAGGGACCGTCGTAAAAGTGCAATACCGGTGATTACACGTGTAAGCAGAAAAAAAAGGTTTTGCATTCCCATTCAGGAGGGTTAGCCCTATGAAGACTACACACAAGTTTCTGCCTTTCTATGGAGTTTTTTTGCGAGCCACATCTGCATTGCTTGCTCTTTGGGTTTTAGGCTGAATTTTGTATAAACACTTTTTTTAAAAAGGGCTTTATAAATACATTTGGTTTGATGTGGTTTTAGATTTTACACTGCATGTACAAAACATAAGAACACCTGCTCATTCCATGACATACTGACCAGGTGAAAGCTATGATCCCTTATTGATGCCACGTGTTAAATCAGTGTAGATGAAGGCAATGTGACAAGTGAAACAAGGATTTTTAAGCCTTGAGAAAATTGAGACATGGATTGTGTATGTGTGCCATTCATATGGTGAATGAGCAAGACAACATATTTAAGTGCCTTTGAACGGGGTATGGTAGTAGGTGTGTCAAGAACTGCAACACTGCTGGTTTTTCCACACTCAACAGTTTCCCATGTGTATCGAGTGGTCCACCACCCAAAGGACATCCAGCCAACTTGACACAACTGTGGGAAGCATTGGCGTCTACATGGGCCAGCATACCTGTGGAATGCTTGACACCTTGTAGAGTCCATGCCCTGACGAATTGAGGCTGTTCTGAGGGGGAAAGGAGGTGAAGCGCAATATTAGGAAGGTGTTCCTAATGTTTTGTGCACTCAGTGTATATGTCATTTGAACTGGAATCTATTGAAAATGAGATTTTTATGTGAATTCACACATACAGATCACTGCACCTGTACATAGCCCATCTGTAAATAGCCCATCCAACTACCTCATCCCCATACTGTATTTATTTTGCTCCTTTGCACCCCAGTATCTCTACTTGCACATTCATCTTATGCACATCTATCACACCAGTGTTTAATTTGTATGTTGTAATTACTTCGCCACTATGGCCTATTTATTGCCTTAACTCCCTTATCTGGCCTCATTTGCACACACTGTATATAGATTTTCTTCAGCTGTATTATTGACTGTATGTTTGTTTATTCCATGTGTAACTCTGTGTTGTTGTATGTCACACTGCTGTGCTTTATCTTGGCCAGGTTGCAGTTGTAAATGAGAACTTGTTCTCAACTAGCCTACCTGGTTAAATAAAAGGTGAAATATATATTTTTTTATAACCACAGGAAAAATATTTGTAGGAAATCAAACTGGACGAACTTGTATATCTATATATCATGTTGACAGTGAGCTAATGAAAATTACATGACCATCGATGCTTGGCTGCCATTTGACAAATCATCTCTCTTTTGTCCATAATCACCTCATCATGTAGGCCAGTCTACCCTCACCATCTGCCAGCTGTTGGCTAGAGCACATGCCATAACCACAATGGGCACATTAGCTATATAAATGCAATATAGGCCTACAGTATTGTGACAAAACCATCAGTTGAGGTGAAGATAGAATGGAAACCAACTTTTATTTTTTTGGTACATGGGAATTGAACCGCAAAAGTAATTATGAAAACTTGTTCTCAACTAGCCTACCTGCTTAAATAAAGGTGAAATAAAAAACCACATCATGCACAGCCTTTTATCCGCAACAAGTCAAATTGATAGAGAAAACAAAGCTAGGTAATTAATTTCAATGATGTAAAGGCCTATCATTGGTTCCCACCAGTGATTGAATGAGCTCTAATAATATTTTAGGGCCACACTGCTAGGTTTCCATCCAATTGGCGACAGATTTTCATGAGAATATTCTAGAATCCGCATGAAGGAAAATATGCAAATTGTCCCACTAGTGGTGTGTTTCCACCAAACGGACTTGTTGCAAATAAAAATCAGTGTGTGATTTCGCAAAAGTTTTCATGTACTGAATAAACGTTAAGTTCAATGTGTTTCCATTGCATTTTCAACTCTACCGACAGTTTCTTCACAAAATTATTGCATTAAATAGCAAATGTGCTACTCTGTTCTTGGCACATGTGCTTTAGCCAACAGCTCGCAGATAGAGTGCAGGTAGCCTGTGCAGGCATCGTCTACATCAATGCTTCCCAAACAAGATGATCAATGTTTTTCCTAGCCACTGTGCATCTACATCTGCATTGCTTGCCGTTTTAGTCTGGGTTTCTGTAAAGCACTTTGTTACATCTGCTGATGTAAAACGGGCTTTATAAATACATTTGATTGATTGAGAGCCTCCATACTTATTGGGAAGGAGCATTAAGATCACTGTGCACTTTCACCACCCTATGAAGTTCATTATTTCATCTGTGGCCTAATAAACTGCATGGTTTCCAAAGTCTAGTGGGAGGACCACACGCCATATCGTCACGTGACATCCTTTACTTCAATACTTGTGCAAAAAGGAATTTTCGCCGCTATTTCCACATAGTTAATTTCCCAGACACAAAAAGATCCCATCATGTCAAACAAATAGACGCAAAGTAAAGTTTGTGGTTATTGTGTTGTAGTAAAGTGTACTTACACAAGCCTCAGAGCTGAATTACATCCATATCCAAGAAGTATTGGTGATTTCCGATTGAGCCGACAAATGCAGCAACGTTTACTGTGAATGCAGTCGCGGTGAATGAGGGAACATTGCCTTTAAATTTCAATCGAGCGGTCTTGAATCCACTCTGCACAGTGGATTTTGACAGGGAGCGATGAAATTTTGGAAGCCAGTCATTGTCAATGGAGGGAAGGGAAGTGGCCAGGAGCGCAATGTGGGCGAGGGATGGTCAACAATGCGGGACCAAAGTTGGGGAAAGGTGAACTTTATGGAAATAGGCTGCTCTGCGACACTATTGACCAATCTAAGCTCACGATAACTTCCAGCCCCTATTGGTTTGGCTGTTCATGCCTATCACTATCTAACCTGCTTCCTAGCACCCACACGAGGGCGAAGCTAGCATGGCTATCCAAATGATTGTGTTATGTGGACATCACGTCAGACTACAGTAGCCAAACTCAACTGGCGGACCGCGGTCCTGGTCCGGACCCAGAGAAGGGTCAATCCAATCGGACAACATCGCATTTTGTTATATAAAAGTCAATGCATTTTTTTAGACAGCTTTAAAAAAAATATCAAAACGGGCGCCGCGGCCTCTAACTCAGCAACCTCTCTTTCTCTCTCTCTCTCGAAGCAACGGCCACCTTAACTAGTGCTCCGCCTAAATCCAATTGCATGGTTATTTGCAAATACAAGAGGCTGCGTTTTACCCAATCACATTAATCCAAATATCCTCTGTGGAACCTTGGGACAAGCAGGCAGAAAGAATCGGAAAGATTTGACCACGTTTCAACTGTAAATATCACAGATTGAAGGAGCTTAGTTACCAGTATCTCTGTTAATATGGCTTGTTTAAAAAAAAAGAGTTGATTCTGAAAACAGGACAGTATTAATTAATTCTCCCCGCAAATAGCACAAAACCAATGTGCCTGATATTCAGTGAGTAAAGTGCCAATGTTTAACGCCATGAGGACACCAGGCGTAGTAAATTAGATCGGACGTATCCCCTGAACACAGGTGAGAACAAACAAGATTAAGGATATCCATGAGGTCATCAAAGGGATGCTTACAAAGTGGGGGAGAGATCTGAAGTCAGAGTTCATCATCATCACAGATGAAGCTCCAGCCATGATAGGAAGAGGGAGGGGACTGGTTGCACGTTTGAAAGAGGACCACCCTGACCTGACAAATCACTGCATCATCCATCAATCTGTCCTGTGTGCCAGTCTGGGAAATGAGTATTCTGAGGTCATGACAACGATGATGAAGCTGATCAATGGCATCTGATACGAGGCATTCTGACAAAGGCCAATGCTAGTTCTGATGACTTACTACGGCACAGCAATGTCAGAAAGCTCAGCAAATGCAGGGTTTTGTAATGTTTTTGGGCCTTTCAGGAGGAAATCAAAGCTTTCTTAACAGAGCAAAAGTGTGACAAGGCAACTCAGTTTGAGTTTTAGAAAGTAGAAACAGTTGCATTTGACAGACATTACATCACACCTTAAATCAACTGAATGTTAAGCTGCAGGGACGGGACAACACCGTGTGGGATATGATAACAGCAGTTCGGGATTTCCAGATGAAACTTGAGCTTTTCAAGAATGATGTCCAGGGAGAACTTGTCCACTTCTCCAATCTCCTGGTGCAAATGCAGGGAGACAAATGTGTTCCCAACCATGTTGATTTCATCCAGAAGTTGATGGATAACAAGGCTCGCTTTGATGACTTCACTGTTGGAAGAGAACTGGTGCTGCTCATCCAGAACCTCTTCCTCGTCACAAACCTGACAAAGTTCTCAGAAGAAGTAAAACAGACCTTCAGATGGGTAGATGTTGCATCACTGCAAATGGAGTTGATTGAACTGTAAGAAAATGTGTATTTGAAGACGCAGGCTGGTGATTGTGACCCTGTCACTTTCTGGGGAAATATAGTGCCTGCAGCTGATGTCCCTGTTCAAGAAACTGGCACTATACATCCTAACCATGTTTGGCTCCACATACAGCTGTGAATCAGCCTTATCCACAACAAACTTTATTAAAAACAAATACCGCACCAGGCTCACCAATGTTCTCTCTACTACCGCATGGCAAGCGGTACCGGAGTGCCAAGTCTAGGACAAAAAGGCTTCTCAACAGTTTTTACCCCCAAGCCATAAGACTCCTGAACAGGTAATCAAATGGCTACCCGGACTATTTGCATTGTGTTCCCCCCCAACCCCTATTTTTTACTCTGCTGCTACTCTCTGTTTATCATATATGCATAGTCACTTTAACTATACATTCATGTACATACTACCTCAATTGGGCCGACCAACCAGTGCTCCCGCACATTGGCTAACCGGGCTATCTGCATTGTGTCCCGCCCACCACCCGCCAGCCCCTCTTTTACGCTACTGCTACTCTCTGTTCATCATATATGCATAGTCACTTTAACCATATCTACATACTACCTCAATCAGCCCGACTAACCGGTGTCTGTATGTAGCCTCCCTACTTTTATAGCCTTGCTGTATATAGCCTGTCTTTTTGTTGTTCTATTTCTTTACCAACCTATTGTTCACCTAATATATTTTTTGCACTATTGGTTAGAGCCTGTAAGCATTTCACTGTAAGGTCTACACCTGTAGTATTTGGTGCATGTGATAAATACACTTTGATTTGATTTGAACACATGGACCCGTGTCTGAGTTGCTCTCACACCATTTATGCTCAAGTTTAAAGCATTGGCAGGAGACAGAAAGTATAATTTCTGGGCAAGGCATGGATGGCCCAGACTGACTTATAAATGAATATTGCATGGCCCAGACTGACTTATAAATGAATATTGCATGGCCCTGACTGACTTATAAATGAATATTGCGTGGCCCTGACTGACTTATAAATGAATATTGCATGGCCCAGACTGACTTATAAATGAATATTGCATGGCCCTGACTGACTTATAAATGAATATTGCATGGCCCTGACTGACTTATAAATGAATATTGCATGGCCCTGACTGACTTATAAATGAATATTGCATGGCCCTGACTGACTTATAAATGAATATTGCGTGGCCCTGACTGACTTATAAATGAATATTGCGTGGCCCACAGTGATGTTATGTGAATTCAGATGACTATTTGTTGAACTCTCCTTCGTTCTCCAGAAAACACTATTTTATAAAAAAATAGAGTAATTTAAGGTCAATGTACAATGGTTAACAGTGCCCTTTTTGCATAGACAATTATGCAACCACTTCTGTTCTTCAGCAATGTTGCACATGTTTACATTTGAAATAAGTAATTCATTCAAATTTGTACAATTTAATGTAGATTTAATAAAATCAACGTTTCCTAAATCATGGACGACTATGTTTGATGACCCTCTACATACCTAACCATTTCCTTGGCTCTCTTGTAGAGTGTGTGCATTGTTTTCAGTGCCATTGTAACGGAATTCCTCTTCTTCAGAGGAGGAGTAGCAAGGATCAGACCAATGTGCAGCGTGGTAAGTGTCCATAATGATCTATTTAATAAATCAACTGAACAAACATAACAAAAGTACAAACAACCGAAACAGTCCCGTATGGTGAAAACACTAACACAGGGTACAATCACCCACAAAACACAATAGAAAACAGGCTACCTAAATATGGCTCCCAATCAGAGACAACGACTGACACCTGCCTCTGATTGAGAACCATACTAGGCCAAACACATAGAAATATAACAACAGAACAAAACATAGAAAAACAACATAGAATGCCCACCCCAACTCACGCCCTGACCAACTAAAATAAAGACATAAAAAAGGAACTAAGGTCAGAACGTGACAGCCATGATGTCCTTGAGGAGCAGATTCAATATATGAGCAGCACAGCCAATGGGTGTGATGTGAGGGTAGGACTCCTCCACTTTAGACCAAGCAGCCTTCATGTTCACAGCATTGTCTGTGTCCATGTGCAAATGCCTTCTGTGGTCCAAGGTCATTGATGACTGCCTTCAGCTCATCCGCAATGTAGAGACCAGTGTGTCTGTTGTCCCTGGTGTCCATGCTCTTGTAGAATACTGGTTGAGGGGTGGAGATAATGTAGTTAATTATTCCTTGTCTACGAACATTCGACCACCCATCAGAGACGATTGCAATACAGTCTGCTTTCTCTATGATTTGCTTGACCTTCACTTGAACTCTGTTGAACTGCATCCAGCAAATAGTAGATAAAGCATGCCTGGTTGGAGGGGTGTATGCTGGGCGATGAACATTCAGAAATCTCTTCCAATACACATTGCCTGTGAGCATCAGAGTTGAACCAGTTGCATACACAGCTCGAGCAAGACATTCCTCAGAATTTCTCTGGCTACGTTCCTCAATTGAGTAAAAAAAACCTTTTGATTCCAGGAGGACCATGAGCTGTTGCTATCGATAAGGTGTCTGATTCACAATTTTCACCTCAAATAGAAGTAGTGGGACTTTAGTCAGAGGTTGCTTGTTGTAAGTGCTGAGGGAACTTTATGCAATTGGCCAGATGATTCGGCCTCTTTGTTGTATTCTTCACATATGATTTGGCACAGTATTTGCAAATGTACACAGCTTTTCCTTCTACATTAGCTGCAGTGAAATGTCTCCATGTACAGATAAATAATTAAGCAGATAGACTAAGCAACTCCTTTGTAAGATAAATGTTTTAAAATGAAACATGTATGGAAACAGGTGAATTAACACTCTTCAGTTAGCAGACTCATGCAAGCTAAACCCCACATGGTAGCAAAAACTAGCTAGCAGAAATGGTTAACAAGTTAGAAATGATTTAAACACACTTTGCTGTAGGCTACTATTTACTAGTTAACAAAAAATCATATATGTCGTATAAGATATATTCACCTCACCCAGTATTGTAATCAAAACTTACCAGAAAGCATGTAGTCCTTGGCTCAGTGTAGTAGTGTGGACTCAATAGCATCTCATTAGTGTGCAAGATCTTGAGAATCAGCTGTACATGTGTTGGAAGAATGCACTGTGCATGCAGAGGGTTGCAATTCCATTGAATTGGGGATGGTTTAACCATCTATCCCCCCAAAAAGGTTCACTGTTATAAGTTAACTTTTTTGATGAATTTAAGCAAAACTTAACTTCCCATAGAAAATTCAGTGCCTTTGCAACCCTAGTTATTGCTCTAATGTTCTATTATCATGACTCTATGTTATTATTCTACTATGAGAGATACTAGATACATACTATGACAGCAACTCACTGTAATAGGTGCACACGTTTTATCTGGCACAAGTGACGATTAAAATGATCACCAGGTATGCTCCATATGGAGCCACATAGGACACTTTTTCTCTCTTGCTCTTCCCCACCAGTCTGGCAGGTGTCAATCTGATTGATGGGGATCATTACTGTCCCCTGCTGGAAGCAGTGTGTGCCATCAGGCCCCCTATCCATGATGAGGATACCTGTCACACTTTCACCCTCACGTCTTATCAGACACATGACACTGCTAACCAGCCTGGATTCAGATAGTATTAAAAATCATTCCATGTCTTCAGCTGTGCTTGGCTCAGAGGAACTAATAAAATATTCCCAAAAGTACAAACCCATATCCTGCCCATCTGGCATTCCAGACAGGATCAAGCAAACACTGAAAGTATTTGAAAGACATCGAATACTGTTTGATCCCATGTCTGACTAGCCATGGAGTAAAGATTCAGAATGTTCCCTTGGGTTTTAGATGTTACAATATTGTTGACACATTTGTCTTTTACACTGAGGTGAATGACTAAGCCGGTAAGGGCACACCAGTTTGTCACAGTAAGATAAACAGAGAGAGAGCAACACCTCCCATGCATTGACCATCCATGTGTGGTGGCTCAAATCAAAGATGCTATTTCCTGCCAGAGGAAGTGGAGGCACAGAAATCATTTTTTTAGGAGCCGTTTCCTTTCCTCTCTTTTTCCATAACGCCTGGCAACATTCATAATAAAGAAAATAAAGAGAAAAATAACGTTCACGCAGAATACAGAAATAAAAAAAAAAAAATAAATCTTTCATTGGCATCAGCAGAAACGATCTTGTTGACAGGACCTTTAGACAGAGGGTAGATTTGCAGGAAGAGGAGAAAGGTGTCTTAAATGCCTCCCCTAGCCACTCAACCCAGCTCTTCAAGTGTCAGCAAGCCACAGCCAAACCACTATCTGCCAAGCAGAAAGGCCCTAGCACAACCTAAATTGAGTCCAGAGCTTTAGGGGAGTCCAGAACATGACGAAGTGGCATCTGTAGCCACCAGTTGAGGTGAGATTTCAGTTTCTCTGTATTTTTATGCCATTTGGGCTGTTTAGGTTTACATAGGCAGTTCATTGATCTTTTTGCGATTGGCTTAGTCAAAAGATCAGAATTTGGCTGCCTGTGTAAATGCAGCCTTGGCACCTGTCTTTGCTTTCATGTATGCTTGTTACTAATATTTTTGTCTTCTAGGTGCTGTGACCTGGAAGTGTTGTCAGGACTTCTCTCATCAAACGAAGTCTCTCGGACTTCAATTGTTTTAAATAAAATTTACTAATACATATTAGTCTTTATCTATTTAATTGTTTTCAGACAAATGTTTTGAATGCCTTCAAAGGGATGTCAGTGTTGTGGTAGTTAGGTTGCTTGTTCCAGTAGAAGAAATGTTGGCTCTCTGGCATTTGACAGGATCTTTTGCATCACTGGACCTCTGCAATCAATGAGCCTGAATCAGAGTTTTGGGCCTGATGCCCTTAATATTAATGGTGACTCTAATGCACTTGCTTTCTATCTCACTAAACCCTCCTGAAAGTTCACTGAAGTATTTCATTCCCCCCTCTCCAAAAAAGTAAATGAATGGTTTTTTCCATGTCTGAACATCCAGAAAATGACAAACTACTTGTCACATACGCTGACTACAAGTGTGAATTTTGCCATAATGTTTACTTGCAAGCCCCTTTCATTTTTTAAAATGAATTTTTCAGCTGTCTTATAGCTTGAGATGCCATTAAGCTGTTGAGGAGCCTTTTGGTCCTAGACCTGGCACTCCGGAACCGCTTACCAATGCGGTAGCAGAAGTTTAACTTGGACTGCAACTGATCAGGATGCTCTTGATGGTGCAGCTGTAAAACCTTCTGGGGACCCATGCCAATTCTTGTGTTTGACCCTTGAGAGTTCATTGGCGACGTGGACACCAAGTATCTTAACTCTCGACCTGCTCCATTACAGGCCCGTTAATGGGGGCTTGTTCGGCCCGCCTTTTCCTGTAGTCCACGATCAGCTCCTTAGTCTTGCTCACGTTGAGGGAGAGGTTTTTCTGGTACCACCCGAAAGGCCGTCTCGTCGGTATCAGGCCAAACATTCCTGTTACTGAGCTCAGCTCCATGTTTCAAAATGAGCTGTACATCTTGCCTCATATCTTATGTTCGCATAGCCAATATACATCTAAGAATATGACTGTCAGAAAAGAAACGGGAATAGCAGCATTGTCATTGGAGTATTTGCATGTGTGGGTTCTATAATGGAATTTCACCTTGCAAACCTTGTACCCAGAATGTCACTAACTGCTTGTTGGTGCCTGCTTGACCAATCTGAATCAAACATCACCAGGTATGCTCCATATGGAGACACACAGGACACTTTTTCTCTCTTGCTCTTCCCCACCAGTCTGGCAGGTGTCAATCTGATGAGGATCATTACTGTCCCCTGCTGGAAGCGTGTGAGCAGGAGGAGCCAGTGTGTGCCATCAGGCCCCCTATCCATGATGAGGATATCTGTCACACTTTCACCCTCACGTCTTATCAGACACATGGCACTGCTAACCAGCCTGGATTCGGGTAGTATTAAAAATCATTCCATGTCTTCAGCTGTGCTTGGCTCAGTGGAACTAATAAAATATTCCCAAAAGTACAAACCCATATCCAGATCCCATGTCTGCCTAGATTCAGAATGTTCCCTTGGGTTTTAGATGTTATAATATTGTTGACATATTTGTCTTCTACACTGAGGTGAATGACTAAGCCGGGAAGGGCACACCAGTTTGTCACAGTAAAATAGGGAGAGAGCAACACCTCGCAGAATACAGAAATTTAAAAAAAAATACAAATCTTTCATTGGCATCAGCAGAAACGATCTTGTTGACAGGACCTTTAGACAGAGGGTAGATTTGCAGGAAGAGGAGAAAGGTGTCTTAAATCATACTGAAAATGAGTTCTATTAATCAACAAAGGATGGAGGTGACTCTTCTGTTCTCTCAAATGGGAGACAACACTCTCTTCTCTATTCGTCAGGCCATTCAACAATCTGCTTCACCCATTATATTTCATCATAATAAGCATACAACGTACAGCTCTCTCTATCTCTCTCTCTCTCTCACACTTTCAATTTAATTCAAAGGGCTTTATTGGCATGGGAAACATATGGGAAACATATGTTTACACTGCCAAAGCAAATGGAATAGACAATAAACAAGGGGTGGTGGAGGTGCCACTGCTAGTCCCACACTGGGTAAGGCCATAGCTTCTAGAGGAGAGGCTTTGGGTAGGGCCGCCGGCAGACCTAGGGTTGGACTTCACATACCTTAAGGGAACATTTTGACATTTGCCATATGGTTAGTGAGAAAGTCCACATTGCAAATGTACGGTCCCTTACTAGACATTTCTAAAATTGGCGGACAGCGTCGGGGCGTGCAGCAGGGCCGGATCTTCCAGGAAGTCATCAAACGAAGTCTCTCGGACATTCGGTTTTCGTTTAATAAAACTCCAATTTTGGTGATTTTTCCGCTGTCCCGGTAAATCCCACAAGAGGGCGAGTGGAATCATATTGCAAATGTACAAAACATCACCAATCACGACGTGGCCTTATCTCCTAAACGGAAAAGACTTTGAAGATGAAACTTGGTGAGCATAGGTTTGGCATAATGGGCAGTTGGCCCCGAACAAGATGGCGTCCAGGCCTCAACGGGATTAATGGTCAAAAATGAAAATAGAGCAATAATTTCTCCGCTTCACGTCAAAGTAAATGAACCTACGGTGTCAATAAAAAAAGAACCAGCCATTTATCTATCGAAATCGTACAATGTCCTTTTTTTTTTTAAATTACAGATCCAGTTGCAGCTTGTTCAGATGAATCTTTTTGAATTGTGTTTCCGAGCTATGCGAGATTTCTGTGATTTTCTGAAATAACACACACTCATTCAACCCTCTGTAAATAAGTCAGTTCTTAACATAAATACATATATGCATTCCCCATAAATACATTCCTGTAAATATATGCAAAATCAACCTGACATTGAAATTTTAAAAACTTCATTTTGGTTATTCAAACATTGGAAACAGTGTATTTTTCACAAAGATGTGTAATGACTTCCCACAAGCAAAAATGGAATGTCAAAGTTGTTTCTTATTCATCCTCTTTGCATTTGTGTGTATTTGTCTGAAAATAAGGTAGTTGTTTTTGTATAAGGTAGTTGAAATTGTTAGGCATTACTAGTTAGATTTTACTGCATAGTGGTATTGAACTAGAAGCACAAGCATTTTTGCTTCTTATTCTCCCATTAACATTTGTGTGCTAACAATGTGTATGTGACCAATAAAATTTGATTTGAATTTTTGCAAACAATGAACAAAACAAAAAATTGCTACCAATGTATGTGACCAAAAAATGTCAAGAGAAAAACATTGTACAAGTTAAATCACGTAAAAGCCAAGAGAGAAATTACACAACATATTTCACAAGCAGCAACTTTTCAGTAGATATGAAACACTTTTTCCCCAAACATTGCAACCAAAATGTATTCCAAAAGCTATATTTAAATGAAGTTCTACAGAACCCACAGAGGAGACAACGCAATAGCTGCCAGCTCGCTAACTTAGGCTGCTTTTACACAGGCAGACCAATTCAGATCCTTTTTTACTCATTTGTCTTTTGACCAATCACATCAGATCTTTTCAAATCAGCTCTTTTTCAGAGCAGATCTGATTTGTCAAAAGACTAATTAGTGAAAAACAAGCTCAGAATTGTGCTGCCTGTGTAAACGCTGCCTTACTGCCTTGAGTTGTTGATATATCAGCTGAGTGTATATTTATAGCCTGAACAGCCAGTTGTCATCACTGTTTGATTGATTGATCATGTTCATCTGCATGTCATTGTGGTGTCATAACGTTTTGTGTGAATTTCAAAAGTCTTTCCTTAACTCTTCGCGTCCTCTGTCCTCACCTTGGTTGTTTTCAAATCTGTCCGCTCCACAAAGACATACAGCTGAGAATGATCAATCAATAAGCCAGTGATTGGATGGCAACTGCAGGTTCAGGCAATAAATACACACCAAGCTGGTACGTCAACTAAGCATGGCAGTAAGGCAGTAAGGCACTGAGCTACTAATTGCTTTGTCTGGGCTGTTGGTGGTTTAAGGCTTTGATATGGCTTTTGGAATTAATTTGGGGTAAGATTCTTTGACCAATGTGTTTCAGGTCAACTGCAAGGTTGCTGCTTGTATTTGGAATGTTGATGTGTAATGGCAACTTCTTTTCTTGACAGGATTGTGTTCCTTTGCTCATTGTTTGCAGAACACTCAAGTTTTACATGGGCTCCACGTGGTAAGGCATGAACACAAAACGTTGTCACTTTTGTCAGACCAACCTTCAAGTTTGGCACTGAATCTATAACTTCCCTTCTGTTTAGATGCCCAGAGAGTAAGAGGCTATGGGTTTTCTGGCTCTTCCAGAATGGAAGTTGAGCAGAGGCAAACAGGTGGCAGCTATCCCCAGGATCAATTCAGACCAGCCTCTCACACTTCTGGTTCGGTCCAGAGTGAAGCTACTTACCGCGGGACTGGATACAACACACTCGGAGGCTTTGCTCCAAGCTCCCTCCAGCCAGCCCCAAGGGGCTCTGGATCTATCCCCAGCAGCTTTACCTCCGCCCAGACAAAGGGTAAGAGGACCCGTGCCAAGAATACTGACATTAGCCTCTCTGGTTCTATAGCCAGTGGATCCTCTGTCACCCACAACAAGCATCAAACCAAGGCCAGCAGAACCTATGGTCAAAGTGTCACTGACCCCAGTGCATTAAGGCCAGTTTCAAGTTGGGGTAAAGAGAATCCAGGCCAACACTCTTCGTACTGTACAGCCTCACTCCGGCAGCTCTGGACTAGTCCAGAATCCTGATGTTGTGTTTAATGTCCAGAGTAGAACTGCCTCTAACCTGAAACCATCTACTCCTAACTATGGCTCTACCCAGAGTGAATTCAAGTTCTCCACCTCCAGACAACCCAACCAAGGCCTTGTCCAGACTCTGAGTAGAGGAGCCCCCAGCCTCTATGGTCAAACTGCCACCCACACCACCTCCCTCACCCACTATGTCCAGGACCTGAAGCAAGGGAGCAGCTTCCCTTCCCTGGCTTTCAAGGGACCAATGGAGATCTCTGCCCGGTCAATTTCCACTCCTGACCGTGAAGTTCCCTCAAGTGGTTCTTCACAAACTTCATTTAGACCAGGTTCTACTGAAGGTGGGAGTGCAACAAACCGCTACAAGCCTAGCTTCTCCCAAGATGTCATGCAATACCAGAGCAACTCTGCCAGTAGAAGTGTTTCAACTTCCAATCAATATGCCCAAACCTCTGGCCAGAGAATAGATGGAGCCTCTACCTCAAGTCGCGGCCTGGCCTCTCGCTCCAGTCTTTTTCGCCCCAGCTCTACAGCTAGTGGAAACTCCTATGGCGCCTACAAGCCTGGCTCTGACCTTGGTGCAACACCAAGCCAAAGCTTGTTTACCTCTAACCAAGGTGGAAGGGGTTCAACATACAGCCAGAATCTCCTTGTAAAACCTGCCCAAGGGAAGTACGGACAAATGTCTGCTCAGTGGGGGAGCTACCAGCCCAGCTATGCTGCCAGTAGTGGGCCAGTCTCCAGCCTCTTCAGTTCTACCCAGGCTGCCAGATCTTCAACATTCATCCAGAATGCTCCTGCCCCAGCCCAGAAGCCAAGTGGCTCTAAACCTGTCCCCAGTCAACGCTATCAGCCCAGCTATTTGTTCAATGCAGTGAAGTCCAACACTAGCTCTGCCAGACGTCCCACCCAGAGCCTCTTGTCTAGCAGCTATGGCCCTACCCAGAGCAGGACCAGCAGTGCCAGCTCGATCAACCCTCGCCGCTTTGCCCTGACCATCATGCACAGCATCCCAGAATTGTACGGCGGATCTACAATCCACCGGCTCAAAGACCCTACTCGGTAGGAGTAGTGCCTCCCCTAGCCACTCAACCCAGCTCTTCAAGTGTCAGCAAGCCACAGCCAAACCACTATCTGCCAAGCAGAAAGGCCCTAGCACAACCTAAATTGAGTCCAGAGCTTTAGGGGAGTCCAGAACATGACGAAGTGGCATCTGTAGCCACCAGTTGAGGTGAGATTTCAGTTTCTCTGTATTTTTATGCCATTTGGGCTGTTTAGGTTTACATAGGCAGTTCATTGATCTTTTTGCGATTGGCTTAGTCAAAAGATCAGAATTTGGCTGCCTGTGTAAATGCAGCCTTGGCACCTGTCTTTGCTTTCATGTATGCTTGTTACTAATATTTTTGTCTTCTAGGTGCTGTGACCTGGAAGTGTTGTCAGGACTTCTCTACTTCAATTGTTTTAAATAAAATTTACTAATACATATTAGTCTTTATCTATTTAATTGTTTTCAGACAAATGTTTTGAATGCCTTCAAAGGGATGTCAGTGTTGTGGTAGTTAGGTTGCTTGTTCCAGTAGAAGAAATGTTGGCTCTCTGGCATTTGACAGGATCTTTTGCATCACTGGACCTCTGCAATCAATGAGCCTGAATCAGAGTTTTGGGCCTGATGCCCTTAATATTAATGGTGACTCTAATGCACTTGCTTTCTATCTCACTAAACCCTCCTGAAAGTTCACTGAAGTATTTCATTCCCCCCCCTCTCCAAAAAAGTAAATGAATGGTTTTTTCCATGTCTGAACATCCAGAAAATGACAAACTACTTGTCACATACGCTGACTACAAGTGTGAATTTTGCCATAATGTTTACTTGCAAGCCCCTTTCATTTTTTAAAATGAATTTTTCAGCTGTCTTATAGCTTGAGATGCCATTAAGCTGTTGAGGAGCCTTTTGGTCCTAGACCTGGCACTCCGGAACCGCTTACCGTGCGGTAGCAGAAGTTTAACTTGGACTGCAACTGATCAGGATGCTCTTGATGGTGCAGCTGTAAAACCTTCTGGGGACCCATGCCAATTCTTGTGTTTGACCCTTGAGAGTTCATTGGCGACGTGGACACCAAGTATCTTAACTCTCGACCTGCTCCATTACAGGCCCGTTAATGGGGGCTTGTTCGGCCCGCCTTTTCCTGTAGTCCACGATCAGCTCCTTAGTCTTGCTCACGTTGAGGGAGAGGTTTTTCTGGTACCACCCGAAAGGCCGTCTCGTCGGTATCAGGCCAAACATTCCTGTTACTGAGCTCAGCTCCATGTTTCAAAATGAGCTGTACATCTTGCCTCATATCTTATGTTCGCATAGCCAATATACATCTAAGAATATGACTGTCAGAAAAGAAACGGGAATAGCAGCATTGTCATTGGAGTATTTGCATGTGTGGGTTCTATAATGGAATTTCACCTTGCAAACCTTGTACCCAGAATGTCACTAACTGCTTGTTGGTGCCTGCTTGACCAATCTGAATCAAACATCACCAGGTATGCTCCATATGGAGACACACAGGACACTTTTTCTCTCTTGCTCTTCCCCACCAGTCTGGCAGGTGTCAATCTGATGAGGATCATTACTGTCCCCTGCTGGAAGCGTGTGAGCAGGAGGAGCCAGTGTGTGCCATCAGGCCCCCTATCCATGATGAGGATATCTGTCACACTTTCACCCTCACGTCTTATCAGACACATGGCACTGCTAACCAGCCTGGATTCGGGTAGTATTAAAAATCATTCCATGTCTTCAGCTGTGCTTGGCTCAGTGGAACTAATAAAATATTCCCAAAAGTACAAACCCATATCCAGATCCCATGTCTGCCTAGATTCAGAATGTTCCCTTGGGTTTTAGATGTTATAATATTGTTGACACATTTGTCTTCTACACTGAGGTGAATGACTAAGCCGGGAAGGGCACACCAGTTTGTCACAGTAAAATAGGGAGAGAGCAACACCTCGCAGAACACAGAAATTTAAA
The DNA here is from genome assembly GCF_018296145.1 of Oncorhynchus tshawytscha. Classification (NCBI taxonomy): domain Eukaryota; kingdom Metazoa; phylum Chordata; class Actinopteri; order Salmoniformes; family Salmonidae; genus Oncorhynchus; species Oncorhynchus tshawytscha. The sequence goes on from NC_056441.1 coordinate 28,080,986, forward strand.
AAAAAATACAAATCTTTCATTGGCATCAGCAGAAACGATCTTGTTGACAGGACCTTTAGACAGAGGGTAGATTTGCAGGAAGAGGAGAAAGGTGTCTTAAATCATACTGAAAATGAGTTCTATTAATCAACAAAGGATGGAGGTGACTCTTCTGTTCTCTCAAATGGGAGACAACACTCTCTTCTCTATTCGTCAGGCCATTCAACAATCTGCTTCACCCATTATATTTCATCATAATAAGCATACAACGTACATCTCTCTCTCTCTCTCACACACACTTTCAATTTAATTCAAAGGGCTTTATTGGCATGGGAAACATATGGGAAACATATGGGAAACATATGTTTACACTGCCAAAGCAAATGGAATAGACAATAAACAAGGGGTGGTGGAGGTGCCACTGCTAGTCCCACACTGGGTAAGGCCATAGCTTCTAGAGGAGAGGCTTTGGGTAGGGCTGCCGGCAGACCTAGGGTTGGACTTCACATACCTTAAGGGAACATTTTGACATTTGCCATATGGTTAGTGAGAAAGTCCACATTGCAAATGTACGGTCCCTTACTAGACGTCCGACAACATTTCTAAAATTGGCGGACAGCGTCGGGGCGTGCAGCAGGGCCGGATCTTCCAGGAAGTCATCAAACGAAGTCTCTCGGACATTCGGTTTTCGTTTAATAAAACTCCAATTTTGGTGATTTTTCCGCTGTCCCGGTAAATCCCACAAGAGGGCGAGTGGAATCATATTGCAAATGTACAAAACATCACCAATCACGACGTGGCCTTATCTCCTAAACGGAAAAGACTTTGAAGACGAAACTTGGTGAGCATAGGTTTGGCATAATGGGCAGTTGGCCCCGAACAAGATGGCGTCCAGGCCTCAACGGGATTAATGGTCAAAAATGAAAATAGAGCAATAATTTCTCCGCTTCACGTCCAAGTAAATGAACCTACGGTGTCAATAAAAAAAGAACCAGCCATTTATCTATCGAAATCGTACAATGTCCATTTTTTTTTTTAAATTACAGATCCAGTTGCAGCTTGTTCAGACAAATCTTTTTTAATTGTGTTTCGGAGCTATGCGAGATTTCTGTGATTTTCTGTGATTTTCTGAAATAACACACACTCATTCAACCCTCTGTAAATAAGTCAGTTCTTAACATAAATACTTAAAACTCAATATTTTATAAGTGCCTTCCCCAAGGAGGATATGTGTTTACTTTCAGCTTCCTGTGTAAACCGGAAGTGCCTTAAAATGGTGTCATAGGTGCTGTTTCGAAGGGTTAAAAAGGTCTGATCTTTTCAAAACTTCATATTGGTTATTAGGCAACCCTCATGAACTGTAAATCAGTCATTTCTCACAACAGATGTCAAATAAAAGCTCTGTCACACACACACACACACACACACACACACGCAGCAAGGATGGAGTGACAAAGTACGGTGCTTAAAGACACTCAGAGCCTGCAATGGCATTACCATAATCTCTAGGCTGTGCCGAGTTCAACGAGATGCCCCGCTAGACCGTAGCTTGCTCGGTCTGAGCTCATAATGAAGCCTGGCCCTAAATTGCAGGGGCTTTTGGGTGACAGCGGGAGAACAGTTAGGGTTAGAAGCACAATTCTACCTCGGGAACATTCCTGAGGTCCTCCCGATCGGTGCAAGCCTAAACTTGACCATGTGGCATTAACCCTTAAAGGTTAAAAGAAGGTGTTTACGTCAAACAGTTTTCAATGACTTTTCTCCCCATAGTAATACATTGCCTGCACCACTAAATTCAACCTGAAGCCCATGTGGGTTATGAATGTCTTATGAACCTGTCTTCCATGACAATCCATCAGGCCACTATGAGGTCTGCCTGTGTTGATTCTAAGCTTCCTGGAGCAACCGGAAGTGGTTAAAATCACCCAAAAATTGTCTTGCCATACCCAACCTGCAGTTTGTGAGAAATAGTGCATTCAACCCTGTGTAAATCAGTCAGTTCTTAATGTATAGACTTAAAACTCAGGATTCTGTAAAAGCCTACTCAAATGAGGATATCAGGGTTTCTTGATCTCACAGATTACAATGACATCTCTCCTTATAGGAATACATTGCCTGCTCCCCTAAATTCAACCTAGAGCCTATGTGGGTTAATAATGCCTTATGAACCTGTCTTCGATGAAAATCCATCAGGCCTCTATGAGGTCTACCTGTGACCGATTCTAATCTTCCCCAAGAAACCCGGAAGTGGTTCAAATCACCCTGAAAAGGTTTTTTCCATACCCAACCTGATGTTTGATAGAAATTGTGCATTCAACCCTGTGTAAATCAGTCAGTTCTTAACGTAAAGACTTAAAACTCAGGATTCTGTAACTGCATACCCCAATGAGGATATGTGTTTACTTTTAGCTTCCTGTGCCAACCGGAAGTGCCATAATTGTGTGTCATAGGGGCTGTTTCGAAGGGTTAAAAAAGTCAGATCTTTCCAAAACAAAATCAGTCATGTCTCCCATAAAATTTCCAAGAAAAACTCACACACACACACACACACACACACACACACACACACACACACACACACACACAGCTTGGACGGAGAGACACAGTGTGGTGTGTAGAGACAGACAGAGCCTGCAATAGTTAACTTTGTTCTAACTATTAAAGAACCGTCAGACCTAGAGTTCTGAAACTTTAGAAACCTGTTCTACAGCTCAGGTCGATAGTGTGTGGTGAGTTATGTGGCTCTAGAAGGTTCCTTGACTGAGAAACAGCCTCATACATTTGAAATGACTTCAATTCATTTTGACCATTACGGAAATGACGACATTTAGAAAAGTCCCAGAGTCGCAAGACTAGGTCCATTGAAACCGGCTCGTCCCATAGAGACGGACCCCAACGTTTCTGTCCGATAGCTCATTCAGGGACCCCACCCCGTAGCAAGGCATGGAAAAAAGTGGATTTTCAGCACCAATTAAGGTCTTGCTCAGGCACCGAATGACCTATCGAGCTGAAACTCCCTCATCATACATGACAAATCTAGGTTGATTCATGGCTTAACATAGTGCTATATATCATTTTGGCAGTATAAATGCCGACTTCCATTTATCGTACATGGCAAATGGACATAACATCCTGATTTGCCACTTTCAAATCTTTAATATTGCATTTGGACATTTCTTATGGCATTTGGCAAACAAAATAAAACAGTGACTTTTGACTTCCTATGAAATAATATTGTAAATGAACAAAAAAATATGCCCTATGGACAAGTAAAAAAAAAATGATAATGAAATTTGACAAAAGTTTATTCATACAGGTCTTACACATGTGTAATTGACACAAAATCTAAAGAATTTCGAAAAACAGTCCAGAAAGCACTTTTTTAAGGGGTGATAAGCTTTTGAAAACATTTTCAATTTTTCAAAATTTTACTCTTGGGTCTTGACTTGTGTTACATTTGCAATATGAAAAATCACAGTGGAGCGCACTCGCCATCTGTTGGATTTTTGGAGTGCTACACTTGGCATTTGCCATATGGCATATGCAATCAACCTTGATTGAAACGACGCCGAATTGAGTGGTATTGGACACCGTGTATATGTTTCGTACGGTGTCAATGACTTCCCATTCATTTTTGTTTCTTATTCATCCCTTTACATTTGTGTGTATTTGTCTGTATAAGGTAGTTGTTTTTGTATAAGGTAGTTGAAATTGTTAGATTACTAGTTAGATTTTACTGCATAGTCGGAACTAGAAGCACAAGCATTTCGCTACACTCGCATTAACATATGCTAACAATGTGTATGTGACCAATAAAATTTGATTTGAATTTTTGCAAACAATGAACAAAACAAACAAATCCCCTGTCAAGAGAATACATTGTACAAGTTAAATCACGTAAAAGCCAAGAGAGAAATTACACAACATATTTCACAAGCAGCAACTTTTCAGTAGATATGAAACACTTTTTCCCCAAACATTGCAACCAAAATGTATTCCAAAAGCTATATTTAAATGAAGTTCTACAGAACCCACAGAGGAGACAACGCAATAGCTGCCAGCTCGCTAACTTAGGCTGCTTTTACACAGGCAGACCAATTCAGATCCTTTTTTTACTCATTTGTCTTTTGACCAATCACATCAGATCTTTTCAAATCAGCTCTTTTTCAGAGCAGATCTGATTTGTCAAAAGACTAATTAGTGAAAAACAAGCTCAGAATTGTGCTGCCTGTGTAAACGCTGCCTTACTGCCTTGAGTTGTTGATATATCAGCTGAGTGTATATTTATAGCCTGAACAGCCAGTTGTCATCACTGTTTGATTGATTGATCATGTTCATCTGCATGTCATTGTGGTGTCATAACGTTTTGTGTGAATTTCAAAAGTCTTTCCTTAACTCTTCGCGTCCTCTGTCCTCACCTTGGTTGTTTTCAAATCTGTCCGCTCCACAAAGACATACAGCTGAGAATGATCAATCAATAAGCCAGTGATTGGATGGCAACTGCAGGTTCAGGCAATAAATACACACCAAGCTGGTACGTCAACTAAGCATGGCAGTAAGGCAGTAAGGCACTGAGCTACTAATTGCTTTGTCTGGGCTGTTGGTGGTTTAAGGCTTTGATATGGCTTTTGGAATTAATTTGGGGTAAGATTCTTTGACCAATGTGTTTCAGGTCAACTGCAAGGTTGCTGCTTGTATTTGGAATGTTGATGTGTAATGGCAACTTCTTTTCTTGACAGGATTGTGTTCCTTTGCTCATTGTTTGCAGAACACTCAAGTTTTACATGGGCTCCACGTGGTAAGGCATGAACACAAAACGTTGTCACTTTTGTCAGACCAACCTTCAAGTTTGGCACTGAATCTATAACTTCCCTTCTGTTTAGATGCCCAGAGAGTAAGAGGCTATGGGTTTTCTGGCTCTTCCAGAATGGAAGTTGAGCAGAGGCAAACAGGTGGCAGCTATCCCCAGGATCAATTCAGACCAGCCTCTCACACTTCTGGTTCGGTCCAGAGTGAAGCTACTTACCGCGGGACTGGATACAACACACTCGGAGGCTTTGCTCCAAGCTCCCTCCAGCCAGCCCCAAGGGGCTCTGGATCTATCCCCAGCAGCTTTACCTCCGCCCAGACAAAGGGTAAGAGGACCCGTGCCAAGAATACTGACATTAGCCTCTCTGGTTCTATAGCCAGTGGATCCTCTGTCACCCACAACAAGCATCAAACCAAGGCCAGCAGAACCTATGGTCAAAGTGTCACTGACCCCAGTGCATTAAGGCCAGTTTCAAGTTGGGAGGTAAAGAGAATCCAGGCCAACACTCTTCGTACTGTACAGCCTCACTCCGGCAGCTCTGGACTAGTCCAGAATCCTGATGTTGTGTTTAATGTCCAGAGTAGAACTGCCTCTAACCTGAAACCATCTACTCCTAACTATGGCTCTACCCAGAGTGAATTCAAGTTCTCCACCTCCAGACAACCCAACCAAGGCCTTGTCCAGACTCTGAGTAGAGGAGCCCCCAGCCTCTATGGTCAAACTGCCACCCACACCACCTCCCTCACCCACTATGTCCAGGACCTGAAGCAAGGGAGCAGCTTCCCTTCCCTGGCTTTCAAGGGACCAATGGAGATCTCTGCCCGGTCAATTTCCACTCCTGACCGTGAAGTTCCCTCAAGTGGTTCTTCACAAACTTCATTTAGACCAGGTTCTACTGAAGGTGGGAGTGCAACAAACCGCTACAAGCCTAGCTTCTCCCAAGATGTCATGCAATACCAGAGCAACTCTGCCAGTAGAAGTGTTTCAACTTCCAATCAATATGCCCAAACCTCTGGCCAGAGAATAGATGGAGCCTCTACCTCAAGTCGCGGCCTGGCCTCTCGCTCCAGTCTTTTTCGCCCCAGCTCTACAGCTAGTGGAAACTCCTATGGCGCCTACAAGCCTGGCTCTGACCTTGGTGCAACACCAAGCCAAAGCTTGTTTACCTCTAACCAAGGTGGAAGGGGTTCAACATACAGCCAGAATCTCCTTGTAAAACCTGCCCAAGGGAAGTACGGACAAATGTCTGCTCAGTGGGGGAGCTACCAGCCCAGCTATGCTGCCAGTAGTGGGCCAGTCTCCAGCCTCTTCAGTTCTACCCAGGCTGCCAGATCTTCAACATTCATCCAGAATGCTCCTGCCCCAGCCCAGAAGCCAAGTGGCTCTAAACCTGTCCCCAGTCAACGCTATCAGCCCAGCTATTTGTTCAATGCAGTGAAGTCCAACACTAGCTCTGCCAGACGTCCCACCCAGAGCCTCTTGTCTAGCAGCTATGGCCCTACCCAGAGCAGGACCAGCAGTGCCAGCTCGATCAACCCTCGCCGCTTTGCCCTGACCATCATGCACAGCATCCCAGAATTGTACGGCGGATCTACAATCCACCGGCTCAAAGACCCTACTCGGTAGGAGTAGTGCCTCCCTAGCCACTCAACCCAGCTCTTCAAGTGTCAGCAAGCCACAGCCAAACCACTATCTGCCAAGCAGAAAGGCCCTAGCACAACCTAAATTGAGTCCAGAGCTTTAGGGGAGTCCAGAACATGACGAAGTGGCATCTGTAGCCACCAGTTGAGGTGAGATTTCAGTTTCTCTGTATTTTTATGCCATTTGGGCTGTTTAGGTTTACATAGGCAGTTCATTGATCTTTTTGCGATTGGCTTAGTCAAAAGATCAGAATTTGGCTGCCTGTGTAAATGCAGCCTTGGCACCTGTCTTTGCTTTCATGTATGCTTGTTACTAATATTTTTGTCTTCTAGGTGCTGTGACCTGGAAGTGTTGTCAGGACTTCTCTACTTCAATTGTTTTAAATAAAATTTACTAATACATATTAGTCTTTATCTATTTAATTGTTTTCAGACAAATGTTTTGAATGCCTTCAAAGGGATGTCAGTGTTGTGGTAGTTAGGTTGCTTGTTCCAGTAGAAGAAATGTTGGCTCTCTGGCATTTGACAGGATCTTTTGCATCACTGGACCTCTGCAATCAATGAGCCTGAATCAGAGTTTTGGGCCTGATGCCCTTAATATTAATGGTGACTCTAATGCACTTGCTTTCTATCTCACTAAACCCTCCTGAAAGTTCACTGAAGTATTTCATTCCCCCCTCTCCAAAAAAGTAAATGAATGGTTTTTTCCATGTCTGAACATCCAGAAAATGACAAACTACTTGTCACATACGCTGACTACAAGTGTGAATTTTGCCATAATGTTTACTTGCAAGCCCCTTTCATTTTTTAAAAATGAATTTTTCAGCTGTCTTATAGCTTGAGATGCCATTAAGCTGTTGAGGAGCCTTTTGGTCCTAGACCTGGCACTCCGAACCGCTTACCGTGCGGTAGCAGAAGTTTAACTTGGACTGCAACTGATCAGGATGCTCTTGATGGTGCAGCTGTAAAACCTTCTGGGGACCCATGCCAATTCTTGTGTTTGACCCTTGAGAGTTCATTGGCGACGTGGACACCAAGTATCTTAACTCTCGACCTGCTCCATTACAGGCCCGTTAATGGGGGCTTGTTCGGCCCGCCTTTTCCTGTAGTCCACGATCAGCTCCTTAGTCTTGCTCACGTTGAGGGAGAGGTTTTTCTGGTACCACCCGAAAGGCCGTCTCGTCGGTATCAGGCCAAACATTCCTGTTACTGAGCTCAGCTCCATGTTTCAAAATGAGCTGTACATCTTGCCTCATATCTTATGTTCGCATAGCCAATATACATCTAAGAATATGACTGTCAGAAAAGAAACGGGAATAGCAGCATTGTCATTGGAGTATTTGCATGTGTGGGTTCTATAATGGAATTTCACCTTGCAAACCTTGTACCCAGAATGTCACTAACTGCTTGTTGGTGCCTGCTTGACCAATCTGAATCAAACATCACCAGGTATGCTCCATATGGAGACACACAGGACACTTTTTCTCTCTTGCTCTTCCCCACCAGTCTGGCAGGTGTCAATCTGATGAGGATCATTACTGTCCCCTGCTGGAAGCGTGTGAGCAGGAGGAGCCAGTGTGTGCCATCAGGCCCCCTATCCATGATGAGGATATCTGTCACACTTTCACCCTCACGTCTTATCAGACACATGGCACTGCTAACCAGCCTGGATTCGGGTAGTATTAAAAATCATTCCATGTCTTCAGCTGTGCTTGGCTCAGTGGAACTAATAAAATATTCCCAAAAGTACAAACCCATATCCAGATCCCATGTCTGCCTAGATTCAGAATGTTCCCTTGGGTTTTAGATGTTATAATATTGTTGACACATTTGTCTTCTACACTGAGGTGAATGACTAAGCCGGGAAGGGCACACCAGTTTGTCACAGTAAAATAGGGAGAGAGCAACACCTCGCATGCATTGACCATCCATGTGTGGTGGCTCAAATCAAAGATGCTATGCCAGAAAAGGCAAGACATTTTTTTATTTCCTTTCCTCTCTTTTCCATAACGCCTGGCAGAATACAGAAATAAAAAAATACAAATAAATCTTTCATTGGCATCAGCAGAAACCATCTTGTTGACAGGACCTTTAGACAGAGGGTAGATTTGCAGGAAGAGGAGAAAGGTGTCTTAAATCATACTGAAAATGAGTTCTA